>NC_087208.1:37306925-37319425 GCF_015104395.2 Macrobrachium nipponense | reverse complement strand
AGTACTAGATGGGCAGGGAAACAGTTGTTATGGAAATACTGCTTTAGGAAGAGAATTTCAGAATGAAAAGAAAGCCAATTAGAAGTTAGAGATAGAAACCCGATGTACTAAGGTATGAACAGAATTAATTTTAAAATTAATAAAACAAGAAACTATAAAAATTGGAGCCGAGTCCGGTGAATGTACTTTTCCTAAAAATGGTCGTCAAAGTGATCATTGTCCTTAGTAACTAAAACATGAAGGAAAGCCAACTTCCCGTTTTGTTCTTTTTCAATAGTAAATTTAATATTATTATGGAAGTTGTTGGCTAGGTTTAAGAATATGTCAGCATCATATTCATTTTTCAATAGAACGAATGTGTCGTCTATATACATGGTGTAAAATAAGGGACAGAAGGACAAGGGGCACTCCTCCATTACTTGCTCCTCCAGGGAGCACATGAAAATGTTGGCGAAGGTGGGGCCGAGGGGAGAACCCCATCGCCACCCCATCGATCTGTTTAAAAGCTGGTTACTAAAAACAAAGGCCGTGTCCAACACGGCTAATTCTAAAAGGGTTTTAAAAGATTCATAATTAAAATTACAATATATGAAGTCAGGTGTAGGGAACAATTTGGTTAAAATAAGATCAATTGTCTCCCTCACAGGAACGTTAGTTAAGAGGGATTCTACATCTAAACTGACCATATACAAATCTGAATCTTGTGAGAGGATCTTAGTTTTAAAATCTTCGGAGTTTCTTAGGGTATATTCATTCCGGGTCAACGGCTCCAATAAAGGTACCAGAAACTTAGCAAGCTTGTAGTTGGGCGTGTTGTAGGAGGCTAGGATAGGGCGGGGGGGAACCCTTTGTTTGTGGATCTTAGGCAGGCCGTACAGGATACCAAAGGAGGATCCGCTGGAAAAAAGGTCATCATAAGTTTTCTCATTAATTATTCCTTCAGTTTTGAGAGATCGTAAAAATCTATTGATCCTGTCTTCTATCCGGTAAATTTCTTGATAGTTGGGTTGTCCAATTTTAGTGAATTTGGTGGGATCATCGAGTATCATGTTCATTTTATTTAAATAGTCAGTTTTATCTAAAATAACTACCCCTCTTCCCTAACAACTATGATGTCTTCACGTTTTGACATATTCTTAAGTAGTTCAGAATCCTCGTCCTTGAAAAAGTGAGCCCAGTTAGTTTTTAATTTGTCACACGTATTATGAGAGACTATCAATTAGTTCATTTTGTAGGCGTGAGATATCTTTACATAGATCGAGTCTTTTAATACGTTGGAATACTATTTCCAAAGGTAGAAAGAATTGGCAAAAATTGGGTTTATAATTAGGTAAACAGAAGTCTAACCCGAATGAGAGGAGAACATTTTCCCTTTTAGAAAGTACATATTGTGAGAAATTAAAAACAGTATTATAGTGATTTTGGAATTTAGGAAGCAAAACACCTAAATTGGCCAATTTTATAGCATGTCTGTTTTGTATGCCATTTAAAAAACTGAATACTTTGGTGAAAAGACGGATAAAAATGAACCCATCAACGATGGAAAGAGAGTCGAGTACCTCAGAACTGATGAGTGAATAATATTTGCACAATCTATCTGAGATTTGAGGGCAGTCGGATAGACAACAGTAGTTTTCTTTTACAGAAAATTTAAAAGCAAGTAATGAATAAGGAAATAAGAAGCTTTCTACAACTTGATCCTCTTCTGCCATCAGAGATCTTAGCTAATTTTGTTTCAGTGTATTTTGCCTCTTTTCTGCTATTGATCCCTATTGTCGCCTCTCTCTCTCTCTCTCTCTCTCTCTGTAAAGCTCACCTTGACGCCTTTATTATTCTCAGCTTGTAGCGTCGGCAACTTTGCCCTTTTGTTGCCTATTGTTCTCATAAAATCTTTATAAAATCACTGTTAATTACCCCATCCTTTCACTGGGGAAATAATCTTCTTTGTGAACTCCTTAATGCCCCGTCCTGTATTCATCCTCCTAAAATCACATTTTCTTCGAAACTAAATGCGGAAAATATATTTACAAGAGATTAAGTCAGGAAATCTTGTTAGGAAAGAAATTTAGTTAAGAAATGATTACTACAGCTTTTAACTAGTACATTGTTCCTTTTCCAACTTTGATATAAGGTCATGTAAACTCGATATCGTAGGCCTGTTTCATTGCAATTGATATTGAAGTCCATTACTTTGAGAGAGATAACTCCATTTATAATATAAGTACCCTCTATTAGTGGTCACGTACTTACAGACCCATAGACCCTAAACTATACTCGGTTTTTTTCCATCTGTCCATCCGCTTGTGGTGTTTGCGTATGGTAACACTGCGTCCCGGGCTTTAGATAGTTACATTCAGCTTACATTCAACAATAATAAAAATATCTTATTTCGAATATTACGTGTGTAATTCGCATACAGTAAATTATTAAAAACTTTTCAGTTGCAAATGTACACCAGGATATCTTTTTTATTTACCTAAAACTTACACACAGCGTAACTATCTAAAGCGTGGGACGCAGTGTTACCATGCGAAAACACCACAGGCGGATGGACAGATGGAAAAAACAGAGTATAGGACTTGTGCTCATAAATAGTTAGAGCATCTTGCTAATGTAAAAAAAATATCGGTCTCTCTATTTATTTAGGTAAATATCTTGTACCAATCCACCTCGGTATCAGAATCCCCGAAGACATTTTAAAGGATTTGACCTCCAACGTTGTTCTTGAGATTGAATATTGAACGCAAATTCAGGTCTCAATCTAAGCCTAGGTTTGGGGGCAGGGCAAGTATTATTATTATTATTATTATTATGAACTTACTCGTACAAGATGCGAGAACTGGAGACGTTAATGACCGCGTAAAGCGATTAATTAAGTTTTGACGGGGAGATATTCCCAGAATTAACTCGAATCAAATCAAGCTCGTTAAAGGGTAAACAGCTAAAACACTGGGAAAGGATTTCGTGTGGTTGTGGGCGTCCGTCCATGCCGACGTTACCAGTTTTGTTCGTACACAAGAAAAACCGACATACCAGTTGTATACTCACAAGAAAAGAATTATAATTCTAGAGGGACTTTATGCTTTAATAATGCTGGATCTTACTTCCTTTCTGTAAACATAGAATGAAGGAATGCCTACGGCAAACGTTGGAGAAAAAATTTTTTTTGTTTTCAGTTACGTGACGAAAGGAAATGACTGAGTGAGGATAATTGTGTTGAAGTGCGTATCTCTCTCTCTCTCTCTCCTCTCTCTCTCTCTCTCTCTCTCGTATTCATTTCTGTTACGTAAATATTTGTCAAAAGAACTTGTTACAGTTGCTCATATGAATATATGTAGATGTGAATTTTAATTACTGATGAAACATAAGATCTGCTAATGGGCCAGGAATCAAGAGAGGGAAACTTTGCTTTTAATGTTTTAATTAAAACAAAATACTTATAAGAAGCCCTGTCGTTTTTAAAGTATACTTATACTTATACTTATACTTACTTACATATACGATCTTGTACAATTTCCAGGCACGCCTGAATAAACGTAAGCTCTTCATACTAATTATTGATCTGAAAGAAATAGACGGCCACATAATATCCAACCTGAAGGCACAAACATACGAGCAGAGAATTCTGATATTTATTATTATTTGTACATAATCATAACCTGCGAGATGACGTAATTTGTTTTGCAATAATAATAATAATAATAAAAACTAATTTAATGCCAAAAGCGTCGGAGAAGAAGTAGAGATGATTTAATGAATAACGCGAAGTTATATTCAGTGATTTAATGAAGGTTTAACCTTCAATTAAATCACTGAATATAACTTCGCGTTATTCATTAAATCATCTCTACTTCTTCTCCGACGCTTTTGGCATTAAATTAGTTTTTTTTATTATTATTATTATTGCAAAACAAATTACGTCCATCTCGCAGGTTATTGATTGATGTACAAATAATAATAAATATCAGAATTCTCTGCTCGTATGTTTGTGCCTTCAGGTTGGATATTATGTGGCCGTCTATTTCTTTCAGATCATAATTAGTATAAGCTTACGTTTATTCAGGCGTGCCTGGAAATTGTACAAGATCGTATATGTAAGTAAGTATAAGTATAAGTATAAGTATACTTTAAAAACGACAGGGCTTCTTATAAGTATTTTGTTTTAATTAAACATTAAAAGCAAAGTTTTTACAATTGTAATTCTCCTCTGTAGGTCATTCAATATGCACTTCCTGTGTACGCGACGCACGTACAAATCCAACTCATATTAAGGTTCCGGGAATCGCTAAGAATGAATTTGATGCTCTGCAGTGCAGTAACAAATACCTTGACAAAGGAAATCATTACAAATTGTCGGTTATTAGCTATTTCAGTAATATGTATCAAAATGAACAGTCGTGTGGGAAGAGTTCTGTTGGTATATATTAAAAATACAGTTATTTGTTTATATAATTGTGAATGTTTGTATATATATACTATATATATATATATATATATATATATATATATATGTATATATATATATATATATATATATATATATATATATATATATATATATATATATATATATATATAAGCATTTAATCACGACTGGGAATTTCTTTGCAATTCTGTTGTATTCAGAACCGAGCAATTATAATGTTACTGTCAATATTCTTCTCATTATTATTATCATCATTATTGTAGGTATCATTTTTGGTGTTATTATTATTACTACTTCTTTCCAAATTTTAATACAAACAGAATTTAAATGAAGTCGATACATATCGGTATCAGATGAATTAATAAACAAAAACCATAATGAAGGAGCGATGGAGGTTTTAGGATAAAAAAAAGTCATGAATAGGATGAAAAAAAAACAACGATATTTTCGTAGCCCTAAGTAGTTTCGCCATAGTTAGCATTACTTTTATATAAATGAATAATTAAGTTACTTAGATCTTTGTTTCACAAAATAAACAATTGCGAAATAAGTTGTTGAAATATTGAAATGGAATATTATCTGTAGAATTGCCAAAACAATACTGGTAACTCCAGTATTTTTATGGACACTAATTTTGAGGAAAATCCCGACCCAGATTCGACAGATTCCTTCAAAATTGTGATTTGTTTCGTTAAAATATTCATGATCATTAAACCAGCGGACAGATGGGAATTTGTGGCGCAGTCGGACCAGACCTCAACGCGAGGTCGATTGAAAAATATATGAAAGCAGACTATTCAGTGGTTTTGTTGGGCTGGCGTGTTCCCCCCCCCCCCCCCCCCCCCCCCCCTTTTTTTCTTCTTTTTCTTTTTTGTAGGTGGGTTTGCTACGTAATAATTTATGGCACTTTGAGACACGAGTTCCCCTCACTGAGACATTGAGTTCCCTCACCTTGGCCCGCGTTTTTGGCCAATCTCGAAAGTCCAAGTTATGAGTCAAAGGTCTGAGAACCAAAGAATTTCTTCTTTTCAATTAAATTATTAAAAATTTTCAAATTACGAGATACAGAGAAATCTCCTGAGCCAGATGCATTTAATCTCACCTCGATCGGAATTTTTTTTTTAAGTTAAATGATGCATTCGGTTGTATTTGCCAGAACAGAGGCAAATTTATACAAGTACAGCGTATAATCAAGACCACCAAAAATACATCTATCTTTCGGCGGCCTAGGTATAATGCTGTATGAGCCGCGGCCCACGACCCTTCAACCCACGACCCGATGGTGGCTTGGAAGATCCATGCTAGAAGCACGGGAAATACGGTAAGAAGAGATATTCCTTATTCTAAAAAAAAAAAAATTAAATAGATGAAAATGTATTAAAAAATGTATTGTGAAAACATGGACAATGGGAATTGTCATGTTATGTAATCCATCATCTTGGAGGAGACCTTAATATGAGCGAAGGTTGACAGGTTAAAGAAATATAGAAATGTAAACGTTTCCGATTTTTAATGATTTGTTGCAATTTTGTGAACTGTGACCTTTTCGAGAGTTGTACTTTATATATACATATATATATATATATATATATATATATATATATATATATATATATATATATATATAGTTAGTACACCTCTCGAAAAGGTCACAGTTCCCAAATTGCAAAAACCGTAAAAAAATCGTAAAACACTTACATTTCTATAATAAAATCTCTATGTATATACATGCATATATATATATATATATATATATATATATATATATATATATATATATACATACATACATATATACATACAATATACATATGCATATATATATATATACATATGCAATATATATATATAATATATATATATTATATATATAGTATATATAAAGTACATATTTACCCTGAAAGACCTCAGTCACATAGAAATTTTATTATTCATCAGCGTTGGTAAAAAAAAATAAACAAATAAACAAAACCACACTTTTTGACTCATTACCTGAATGGCCCAACGTCGATCAAACGTGTCAAGCACTTCACAGTTTAATGGGGCCTGACATTTGTATATATCTCGGGTTCAACTACATTGCGCTTTCATGATGTCGTGATTCGCACGATATCTGCATTTTCGGATGAGCACTGCGCACGAAACTGTTTCCTTTACTATAGTAGATTCACATCAACCGTGCATTTGATGTCTAGGCCAATCCCATACTTCGCTCCTGATTGGCTGTTGATAAACCAGTCACAGGGCTGGAAACTCTCAGTCTCTCTCGAGAGTTCACATGGGTAGGATCTATGTTCCACCTCTCTGAGTAATACTTTTTTGAAGGACATATCCCCTAGGAGAGGTAGAAAATAGGATCCTACCCATGTGAACTCTCGAGAGACTGAGAGTTCCCGGCCCTTTGATTGCCTTATTAACAGCCAATCAGGAGCGTCGTAATGGACTGGCCTAGACTTCATATGCACGGCTGATGTGAATCTACTATTGCGCCGATGTTTCAGGTACATTCTTATTGTTTGCAAATTCTTATAACAACCGCCATTACTTTTACTGTGTTATAATTTCACAATTTAGTTTTTAAGGTTTTAACACTATTATAAATCCACATATTTTTCAAGATCTTATCACTGTTATAACCCCACACATTTTTGAAGGTCTTATCACTATTATAATTCCATTCAGACGCACATATATATACATATATATATATACATTTATTTTATATGTATAATGTATATAATGATATATGTACATACATACATGACGTACAGCAAACATGAACGAAACGACAGGTTATTTATTTATATAAAATATAGGAGCCTAAATCCAAACAGGCAGAGAATTTCAAATCGAGACTTGAGGTGGTTTGGACATGTGGAAAGGATGATGGAGGAGGAAGGACTGAAGAGAGGTTAGCTAGAAAGTAAAAAGATTGAGAGAGGAGGGAGGGAGGGCGAAGAGACCACACCCATATTCGAACTCTAATTCCCGAGATGTATATACTATAGAATTGCACCAGCCACGGTCTTTTGAAATGTCCCTATGTTAGGTTAGGTTAGTTAGGTTAGTTCAGAGGTTGAGATCACTCTCAAGAAGATTGTATTGTTAGGTTGTAAGATCTGGCGTCCCCCTTTTTCAAGGAAGTTTTCGGTACTTGGTTACAGTTCGGGATTGTGCTTCTGAGACATTTGGGGATTTTTATACCACATCTAATTCCAATGATGCTGTGTACTGCTTCATATATATAACCACTTTTTTTATTATAATAATCAAATCAGACAGAGGAAGTCTATATTATCTGTCATTTAAATACATTTTCAGAAGTAGATTTTGTATATTATATATATATATATATATATATATATATATATATATATATATATATATATATATATATATGTATATGTATATGTGTATATATATATATATATATATTATATATATATATATATATATACAGAATCACGAAAGTTAGGAACGTGATAAATCCATAAATAAAGATAAATGCCACGAAGGAAAAATAAACGAAGGAGTCTGCGAGATCTTTCGGCTGACAAGCCTTTACTGAAGCAGCTACTGACAAAAATACGAGGAAACAAATACAAAAGAAGGTTCGTATAACTGACAGATAGGGATTATAAAAGGATTAGTGCCTAGAATCCGACACACCTGGAAGATAAGAAACCTTCCCAACAAGCATAAACAAAGAGTGCAATTAAAGGTTTTAAGACAATCATCTTAGATACAAGTCTCCAGTACAATTAAAGGATTATAGGTGACAGCTATACGGAACCTGGTAGACAAAACCATATTCACAAAAATGACAAGACATACATTACAATAAAAATTTTTTTTTTTTGTTTTTTTTTTTTTTTTTTTTTTTTTTTTAATAACTCTAAGGCAACTGATTTTTATTTAAGTCAGTAATTATATATTTGAGGTCATTCTTAAACATGTTACAGATACAAGGGTCTAAATGAAAAAAGGCCACGACTAACATTGAAATTACAATGAAAGTAAGTTGTATTAAAGCAGATTCTAAAAGATTTCGTGATAAGACATCTCTTGACCGTGCAATTACTGAACTGTCAATCCAATTAATTCGGTGGTTGTTTTCACTTAATGAATAAATAATGCATTAGATTTTTGCCCAGTTTTTACAGAGTATTTATGCTGGCTTAGCCTTACTTCTAAGCCTTGCTCGACTGTCCGAGGTAGAATGAGGGACAATCCATACATGGAATTTTATATATTATGTTGTTGCTTTCTCTGGGGCCATTTTTTATTAACATTCTTTTTAGTGTGTATTATAGGAAGAAACAAGGTTGACATTAAAGCTTTTAACAATGGTTTAATGGTTTCAAATCCGTTAAAATAAGGCAAACTGAGAATGTTCTTAGAATTTTCTTTCTGTGTGTTGTTTTCAGTATAAAACTTTTTGTGGGCTTTATTATAACAAATGTCTTAATATATGTGAAGGATAGCATAAATCTTTCCCTATTTTTCTGATGTATTCAATTTCTTGATCCAAATATTGTGGATGACAATTCGTAATGCTCGTAAAAACATAGAGGAAAAAATTGATATTTTTATATTAAGTGGTGGCCTGAGAAGAAATGAACATAAGTTAAGTTGTTAGTCGGTTTCCTATAAATACTGAATTTACATTGAAATGGTTCTCTATGTATCAAACGTCTAAGAAAGGGAGGCAATTGTCTTTTTCTAATTCTAGAGTAAACTTAATCGATGGTACCTGGTTATTTAAGTTAGAGAGTAAATCATTTACATCAATACCGACAGGAAGAACAGCTAAACAATCATCAACGTAACGATACCACTTTACAGGAATATGAATGATATTAGGTAAGTAGCGTTTTTCGAAGAATTCCATATACAGGTTTGAGAGCAATGGTGATAAAGGATTTCCATTGCCATGCCAAAAATTTGTTGATAAAATTCACCATTGAATATAAACTTACAATCATAAATGCACAAACTCGTGAGTGAAATAATGTGACTTATAGGTAGAGGTAATTCATGCTGAGTTAGTTCATTGCTAGATATTCTAAAAATAGAGTCTATAGGGACTTTAGTAAAAAGAGAACATACGTCAAACTAACGAATCTATCAGTAGGGCAAAGAGCAATTTTGTATAATTTATCAACTAAATCTAGAGAATTATATATATGAGAATCGGAGATGGTTCCAAGTAACGGGGACAAGATCTTAGTGATATTTATTTAGAGTTTATATATGAATTGAACCAACAGTACTGATAATAGGCCGCATAGGGTTATTTTCTTTGTGCGTTTTGACTAATCCATATAAGTAAGGTAGCGAAGGAGAATTGACTGACAATTTGCCTAGTAGTTCTGTTTTATCTTAAGGATACTTTTCACTATGCTATTGAAGTTTTTTATGACTTGATCAGAGGATTTTTGTTAGTTGTTTTTTATAAGTCACATCATCATCCAGTAGGGCTTGCATACGTGATATGTAGTCAGCTTTATCTAAAATTACTATTACTATTTGACTTATCAGCTTTTGTGATGTGGATAGTATTGTGTCCCTTTTTAAGATCGGTCAAACTTTTCTTATAGCGAGCAGGGAAGTTACTTTCATGCTTAACATTGGCAGCTCCGTAAACAATACCTTTAATCATGTCGACATGATTTTGAGGAAGATCACAATATTTTTTCAAATTTACTTAGGGATGACCAATCATTAGAGCGAAGGTCTACTTGTTGCAAAGAAAGATAAACCATATCCAAGCGCACTCACAACATTTTCACTTATTTGTTTACTAGATAAGTTAACAACACAATCTGACGTGCACAATTAGTCCAATCACTGCTATCAAATGAAGATTTTTTTAGTTTTCTGTCGAGTTTCCTTTTCAGGGCATCTTTCAATCATTCTATCCCGGCTGATTGGAAGGACTCGCTGCGACGGGAAAAATTTACGAAAAACTACGTAGGACTAACAGATGCCCTGAAAAGGAAACTCGACAGAAAACTAAAAAATCTTATTGATAGCAGTGATTGGACTAATTGTGCACGTCAAGATTGTGTTGTTAACTTATCTAGTAAACAAATAAGTGAAAATGTTGTGAGTGCGCTTGGATATGGTTTATCTTTCTTTGCAACAAGTAGACCTTCGGCTCTAATGATTGGGTCATCCCTAAGTAAATTTGAAAATATTGTGATCTTCCTCAAAATCATGTCGACATGATTAAAGGTATTGTTTACGGAGCTGCCAATGTTAAGCATGAAAGTAACTTCCCTGCTCGCTATAAGAAAAGTTTGACCGATCTTAAAAAGGACAATACTATCCACATCACAAAAGCTGATAAGTCAAATAGTATAGTAATTTAGATAAAGCTGCTACATATCACGTATGCAAGCCCTACTGGATGATGATGTGACTTATAAAAAACTAACAAAAAATCCTCTTGATCAAGTCATAAAAAACTTCAATAGCATAGTGAAAAGTATCCTTAAAGATAAAAACAGAACTACTAGGCAAATTGTCCCAGTCAATTCTCCTTCGCTACCTTACTTATATGGATTAGTCAAAACGCACAAAGAAAATAACCCTATGCGGCCTATTATCAGTACTGTTGGTTCAATTTCATATAAACTCTCGAAATATATCACTAAGATCTTGTCCCCGTTACTTGGAACCATCTCCGATTCTCATATATATAATTCTCTAGATTTAGTTGATAAATTATACAAAATTGCTCTTTGCCCTACTGATAGATTCGTTAGTTTTGACGTATGTTCTCTTTTTACTAAAGTCCCTATAGACTCTATTTTAGAATATCTTAGCAATGACTAACTCCCAGCATGAATTACCTACTACCTATAAGTCACATTTATTTCACTCAACGAGTTTGTGCATTTGTGATTGTAAGTTTATATTCAATGGTGAATTTTATCAACAAATTTTTGGCATGGCAATGGAAAATCCTTTATCAGCCATTGCTCTCAAACCTGTATATGGAATTCTTCGAAAAACGCTACTTACCTAATATCATTCATATTATTCCTGTAAAGTGGTATCGTTACGTTGATGATTGTTTAGCTGTTCTTCTGTCGGTATTGATGTAAATGATTTACTCTCTAACTTAAATAACCAGGTACCATCGATTAAGTTTACTCTAGAATTAGAAAAAGACAATTGCCATCCCTTTTCTTAGACGTTTTGATACATAGAGAACCATTCAATGTAAATCAGTTATTTATAGGAAACCGAACTAACAACTTAACGTTATTGTTCCATTTCTTCTCAGGCCACCATCTTAATATAAAAATATCAATTTTTTCCTCTATGTTTTTACGAGCATTACGAATTGTCAGTCCACAATATTTGGATCAAGAAATTGAATACATCAGAAAAATAGGGAAAGATTTATGCTATCCTTCGCATATATTAGACATTTGTTATAATAAAGCCCACAAAAAGTTTTATACTGAAAACAACACACAGAAAGAAAATTCTAAGAACATTCTCAGTTTGCCTTATTTTAACGGATTGAAACCATTAAACCATTGTTAAAAGCTTTTAATGTCAACCTTGTTTCTTCCTATAATAACACACTAAAAAGAATGTTAATAAAAAATGGCCCCAGAGAAAGCAACAACATAATATATAAAATTCCATGTATGGATTGTCCCTCATTCTACCTCGGACAGTCGAGCAAGGGCTTAGAAGTAAGGCCTAAGCCAGCATAAAATCTCTGTAAACTGGGCAAAAAATCTAATGCATTATTTATTCATTTAAGTGAAAACAACCACCGAATTAATTGGATTGACAGTTCAGTAATTGCACGGTCAAGAGATGTCTTATCACGAAATCTTTTAGAATCTGCTTTAATACAACTTACTTTCACTGTAATTTCAATGTTAGTCGTGGCCTTTTTCATTTAGACCCTGTATCTGTAACATGTTTAAGAATGACCTCAAATATAATAATTACTGACTTAAATAAAAATCAGTTGCCTTAGAGTTTATTAAAAAAAAAAAAAAACTTTTATTGTAATTGTATGTCTGTCATTTTTTGTGATATGGTT
>NC_087208.1:37239425-37296925 GCF_015104395.2 Macrobrachium nipponense | reverse complement strand
TCTTCCTTGAATTATCAGAATGATTGGTGGGAGATTCATAGACGTCAAGTCTAAGGGTTTTTTAAGGATTTGTGATCATTTTAATACTACTTATCGTCTTACTATTTCTTTAAAGTTTGTCTAGTTGAACATATTAATTTATATTTATCTCTCTGAATTATCAGGAAGATTGGTTCAACTGACGTTATCTAGATTAAGTCATCGAAGATATTCGGTTTCACATTTTATACATAACTGATTGAAGTACACTGACTCTACACCCTGCTGGTAATGTAAGGTGAAAGGCTTACATGTATATAGTATATATATATATATATATATATATATATATATATATATATATATATATATATATATATATATATGTGTGTGTGTGTGTGTGTGTGTGCGTGTGTATGCATATATATTTATATAGTGTGTGCGTGTTTGTGTGCAAGTGTAAACCATTATTACACACGCACAATAACGCAAGGAAAATAAATATTTTTGTATGTAAATATAGATCTATCAACTCTCCTAGACCACCCGTTCTCTCCCCCGCCCTCCCACCTTTGTTTTAGAAAACATTGTACGAAACCGTCCACTCGAGAGAGAGAGAGAGAGAGAGAGAGAGAGAGAGAGAGTAGTGGCGACGAAATATTGTAAAATGAAATGCAAAAGTTCCCCAGGACACATAACCCGGCCGACGTCGGTGCCAAAGATATTCGGTAACAAAAATGTCCGGGTGGCAGTACCGTGTCCGGCAGCCATGAAGGGAAAAGCCCCAAATGTAAATGAAAGCTAGACAAACAGGGAGGGCCCTTAGTACCCCTCTCCTACCCGGGGTAAACCTAGCCCCCCCCCACCCCCCCCCCCCTCTTATTCCACTTCCTCCCCCGATCGCGCTTCTGATATTCAGAACAACATTGTTTGACAGGCGTATATTTTATTTCGCCATTTAAAAATTTTTTTTTAAAAATTTTTTTTTAAGTTTTTTCTTCTACCGAGTTTTCTGTTTCGAATAAGATATTATCGCCGCATCAGCGGAATTGGGGGAGAGTTGTGGTAGTTTATGTATTTATATGTAATATATATATATATATATATATATATATATATATATATATATATATGTGTGTGTGTCTGTGTGTGTGTATATATATATATATATATGTATTTATATATATATATATATATATATATATCTATATTATAATATATATATTTATAGAAATGCATGTATGCAAATATGCTATTAGGGTATGTATATTTCGTCATATGTATTTGATTACCAGTAAAACAAAAAATATGTTATTCAACGTATACAAGTGGGTTAGGATATGTACAAGATATTAACCTGAGCACACACACACACACACATACACACACACACACACACACACACATATATATATATATATATATATATATATATATATATATATATATATATATATATATATATATATATATATATATATATATATATATATTGTTACGAAGTGCCAAGTATGGTTACCATTCATCAATTATTACCTCACCAAAAGCCAGACACCTGAACCCTCATAACACGTACTAAACGACTGAATACTCTAAAGGCAACAGTGATCCCTTAACAACTTACCAGTATTGCAGAAAATCAGACTAATTCATCAAAAACAGGTTGTGAGGTAATCTTGTAAGTAATTAAATTAACTCAAAGGGCATCACTCCATCAACAACTTTAAAAGTCTAAGTATTTCCCTGATTTCAGAAGTCTAAGTACTTCCCTAGTTCTAAGTCACTTCAAGTAAACTGAAGGAAAGCCGATCAATTACCACTCTATGTTTCCTACCTATCATATAATCAAATGCAAATAGACTGGTTATAAATGAAATACTTATAAAAATTTTAAATACAAAAATTTATTATTAAATTCAAAATTATAAGTAAAATTCACAATATCAGGGAAAATTACTGTTACTTGGAAACAAAGTAAAGTTGAATTAATTCTTATAATAAAATTAAGTAAAATTAAATCAAAATTAATTTATCACAAAATTCAAGAAAATTAATTCAATCAAAATTCAAAAGTGTTAGGCAATAATTGAAAATTTTAAATTAATTCACAAGTGCTAAACAATAATAAGTAAATGCAAATTAATTCACAAGTGTTAAATTTAATTAAATGTGCAATGATTAAGCAATGAAAATAACTAAGTCAATTAAATTGTGAATGCAAATGAAAACATAAAATAAAAAGGCACACTTCAATAAGAAAATGAACAAGTACACAAACAATGGAACAAACACAAACACAATAATACGCAATGTGTAAAAGTGTAAATCTTTTTCACTCAAAACATTGTAACCATCAGTTTTTACCAAACCTTCATAACCACCTGTTATTAGTTATTAGTTAACCAAACCATCATAACCATTAACTATTAGTTATAGTTAACCACTGTTCCCATTAACTTTTAGTTATTAGTTATTAGTTGCAACTAATAAAAATATAACACACTTTACCTTGATATACCAATTTCTTTCTTTGCTGCAGGCTTGTTTCACTTTACCAAAAACCAGGTGCCGTTACGAAACAATGTTTGTTCAGATTCCACAAAAACACTAAATAACACTAAATAAACTCTAAGAAATATCAAATATGAAATTCTCACAAGTTATGAGTGACCAGTTTACGTTACGTTACTATAATCTTAAGGATGTCACGGGAGAGAGAAAGAGAGAGAGAGAGAGGGAGATGTTAATGCCTCGAGTACCTAGGATGTAATGAAATCTTCTTCCCTTGCGAAAACTGGACAGGGCAGATGACAAAACGTTCTGAGACAATAATTCTTCTAGAATCTTCGAAATCTGACGCAATTTTCATAAAGAAATGTGTAATCCCCACGTGGGACTCGGCAAAGACATACACGTATAAGACGAGTGTGTTCAAAAAAAGACATGTACTCGACTGAAACGGAGGTTGAGCAATAATTAAGATTGACATGTTTTGATAACAACGCAAGACTCGATTCGATCGCTTATCAAATGCGTTGACAGATTTAGGAAAGCAAACGGATCTCGCAGTTCCTCTAATCTCACAATCCCGACATAAAAGGTAAACAGTCGTAGTTTTGAATGGACAAAGAAAATCTCTCTCTTTTTACATTCTAGGTTATACATATATGTATTCTTTTACAATATGTAATGCGAAATCTGAACACACATTTAAAACATCCTATTCTAAGCTATCTAGGATTCTGAAAAAATGTTACACAATTCTACATGACATTTCAAAGAGGGGAAACATGAATATTGACAGTAGCAATATAAAATATATATATATATATAGAATATATATATATAATAAATATATATATATATATATATAGTTCATGACCTCAGGAAGATAATGCAGCTTCCAGCAATACCTCATCGGATTAATTTTTTCGACATTCCCACAGTGTCGATTCTCTGCAGTCTCCGCCCCTAGTCCGAGATTCGACCTTCGCGGGGGCGGGGAGATGTCGGTCGTACTGACTGTGGCACTGAATCGCTCGCTCGCTATCAGCTTCTGCTTCAAGTCTAAAACACGAGAGGGCCAAAGTAGAGGCGACGACTGCCGGAATAACAACTCTTTTTATTTTTATTTTTATTCTAAACTGAAAAATAGAGAATTTTTGCCCCTGACAGCTTTTGTTGTTGCATGACATTGTTGGAATAACATTTCAAGGGGAGTTATTTTTTTCTGCTCTCTCTCCCTCTCTCTCTCTCTCTCTCTCTCGGACGTAGTGTTTGAGATATTGCATTAATCCTATAAAGGTAGATCTCAGTATATTTTACTGTGATATTCTAAAACATTTACGTAGTGACTTTAGTAGATATACTTTTAAATCTGAATGTTCCCGCTCTCTCTCTCTCTCTCTCTCTCTCTCTCTCTCTCTCTCTCTCTCTCTCTCTCTCGCGGACGCAGTGTATGAGATATTGCACTAATCCTGTGAAAATAGATCCCAGTACATTACATTAGTTTGATATTCAAATTGAGTTACTTACGTAGAGATTTAAAAAGTTCTACATTTTACTGCATTTCCTCTGGAAACAGAACGCTCTCTCTCTCTCTCTCTCTCTCTCTCTCTCTCTCTCTCTCTCTCACGGACGCTGCAGCAACTCCTGTTGCATAAACAGTATTGCAGTACTGCAAGGGCTCGTTTTTTGTCTAGCAACATACATCTGGCATTCCATCTCAAGAATGATCGTATTAGCTTTAAGGAATTGATAAATTTAGCTTTAATTGGTGCAAACTTTTTCGGGATAGTCGCTCGAAATATGTAAGTATTGCGTCAGCTTTGACTTTCAATACTTGAGCCTACTTTTAGTTACAGGTCAGTGAAATCGTGCTCTTAATATTAAGAGTTTCTTGGAATTCTCGTCAATGTTAAGTAGAATTCTCTTGATGTTATGTCTGTGGGTTAAGAATTGCTCTTTCTAGATATTGATCTCGGTTTATCGAAATAATTTCTTTCCTCCAGTGAATCTCTATCATATATATATATATATATATATATATATATATATATATATATAATATATATATATATATATATATATATATATATATATATACACACATATATGAATCCAGGTAAATTGCTCGAAATCAATTGCTCGAAAACAAAATGCTCGAAAGCAATTGCTCGAAAGACAGGAGTTTTACAATTAAAAAGTAAAGGAAAAAAAAAAAAAGAGTTATAATTCATAAATTCATTTGGCTTTACAATTAAAACCAAGGATGCGAAACTTTATTCGATACTTTATTAATACGAAATATTGTGAGCAACACTTCTTAAATATTCTTCAACATTTTCCGTGTCACTATAAAAAGATACAATATTCTGTAATCTTCATTCACACCTACGACAAATTGCTCGATTCGCATCTCCTGTAAACTTTGTTCTCGCTTTAAGGCATCTATAAACTTCCAAATCGACGGATGACAAGCACTTACTTGATGTTGGAAACTGTTGTGCCATCCCTCAATAGCATTATTTGTTTTTGGCATTCCCTCCTTGACGTAGTCAAAACAGTTCCACATTTCGTGTTTGAATATAGGAGCACGTCTACGGTTACGTCTGTATGGTCGTCCAATCCAGGTATCTACAAAGTAATCGACCACTCCTTGAAGTTCAGCTGGAAAAATGTCGTTTTCTGTTAAAAATTCAAATGTTGCCACAACACTGTGTACCGGTGTAAACGCCAACGCAGATAATAGATGTGCTTTAAGAGCAAATTCAGCATTAGTGTCGTACATAGTCCTTGTATTTTTCTTTAAAGGCTCTGACAAAAATGAAAAAAGCACCCACGAATTTTAGATCCTGGAAATTCTTGCTCAATTGCCTTAACCATCGCCAGTTCAAAATCGATCATTATGGTCAAAGGCTGGAATGTAGAAATTTTTTCTTTTAAAGCCCCAAGGAACTTCTTATAGGTTTCTTCAGTTTTGTTAGGTAAACAATGCGTATACAAGAGGCATAATTATACCGATTTCACAATATGTATGTATAGAGTTGACCAAAATCGAGGGAACAGTTTTAATTTTAAAGGTTCCGTCAGCATACCAGTGCTCCGATTGAACTAAGATGTCGAGATTCTTTTTTGTTGCAAAAATCAATATTCGAGCATTCGTTGGACCTGAGTCATAGAAGAGAAATGATTCCCCTTTGTTCGTAGTTGTAAACTCTTCAGGGATATTCAGATCGAGAGAACTGTTAGGCAAAGCTTGTCCAACCATTTTTTATTGCACGTGTATTTCGGATGGTTCTTTTCACATTTTCTACTGTAGGGAGCTTTACAGCTGCAGCACAACTTACATCTGCTGAGGAACATGATACAATATTGGGGTGTACCTCTACTATTCGCCGCATGATTTTTTCACCTTCTCCATTACTATAGCAGCTTCAATTCCACTAGCATCTCCTGCATGATTATGATTTCCACTGTTTGTTTCATAATGTTATCATCTCAGTAATGACACGAGCAGAGCATTTCCTTTTTTTTGGACATTTCACATTTTCAATATATTTTATTGCTCACTGATTTATCCTTTATATATAAGTAGCCATCTAAACACAATTTCTTCTTTCCTTTTTTCGCTTTGTACAAACTTAAATCCATCTTTATGGTTCGGAGTTTCTAACGAACGTTATGGGAATAAAACAAGGAAAACTATTGAAATAAACAAAAAGTTCAGATAACGGTTTAGAAAATGGTTTAATGGTTAAGATAATGATACTTAGTTAATGTTTATTGGCTTCACGCGCAGTGATAGTTCGGCTTTCGAGAAATCGGTCTTTCGAACAGTTGATAGTTCGGCTTTCGAACAACCTGTCTTTCGAGCAATTGAGAGTTCGAGTAACAATTTTTCGAGCAATTGCTTTTGAGCATTTTGTTTTCGAGCAATTGATTTCGAGCAATTTACCCGCAATTCCTACATATATATATATATATATATATATATATATATATATATATATATATATATATATATATACACACACACACACACATATATATATATATATATATATATATATATATATATATATATTATATATATATATATACATTATAATAAGAAAACTCGAGTGGAATCTTGTTAGTCCGTCCCCGGGTGACATTAAGGTATGTCAGCCCCCCTACTTGGGGAACGGAAGGGTAAGAGAGACATGACACAACCACCCTCCTCCTGCAAACCTGTTTGCCCGCCCGGGTGGGGCGTGGTAGGTAAGGGAATGGGAGGGTTCTCCTGAAAACCTGCTTGTCCGGGGGTAGGTAGGGGATTGTGAGGGCAGGGGAGAGAGCAGCGCCAAGTTCCAAAAACTCGTAAGGAATAATGACAGTTTCTATAAGTTGCCATTTCTGGAAGTTAGCAGTTTATACTTGAAATGTAGCTAAACAGTTACATATCTATATATAGTATATATATATATATATATATATATATATATATATATATATATATATATATTATATATATTGTAAAGGAATATTGATTTATTGAATGTAAAATTGCAGAAAAGGTTGAAAATTGATATTTGCATAGAAAAAAAGTGTGTACACTAGACAACAGATGGCAGTAGCGCTTGGCGTAGGCGGTAGTCGCCAAGGATAATGTATCGAAACAATGATATTTGGTCCATGGATGTCTAGCGTGAGTCTGGTATATAAAGGCCCAAAACGACGATTTTTCGTTGGAGCTGAAACAAACAAGTGATTATAATAGTGTATCAAGTTTTGAGGAATATATGGTAAGTATTGTTTATCCATTTGGACGTTTTCTTGTGTGATGTAACGTTGGTTGCCACTAACTTTTTGATGTTACAGTGAATTATATGTTGTGTTGATGTAAAGCTTTGTGACTTGGGGATTATACTGTAAAATGCAGTGATTAGTGATGAGTAGTCTTGATGAAGTGCTGGTATGGCGAGTCTTTGCTTTGTGCAATGCGTCCGTAATTTGTTTAATGTTCCTTTGTGGACTTAATTTCCTTACTAATTGTTATTAAAGTACATTTTAAGTTATAGTGGGTTGTCACTGTTTCCTGATATATTCTCCTCGTAAATCCTTACCGTAGGAGAGATTTTTTTTTTTTATGTTACATGGGGCCTGTCAAACGAAACCCGAACGTATCCCTACTCAGTGTTTACTCATTCTATCGAACGAAAACCCGAACGTATCCTTATTAATTGTTGCTTATTCATGTCGAGCGTATTTCGACCATAACTTGGACGTATCCCTACTGTTAATTGCTTTTCAGTACTTCCATGTACTTTAGAGAGGGGGGAGAGTTGTGATAGTGTTAGTGCTATAATATTTGTCTTGCTGTGTTATTTTGAGCAGGTTATTAAAGATGTTGATTTGAAAGATTTCATACGTAGTCCTAGTAGTGAAAAGTTAGAAGGTATAACTAAAATAGACTGGATTGTTCTAGTCTAGGTACTATACAAGTAGAAGCTGAAGTTGAGCAAAAGAGGATAGAGCTAGAGATGAAGAAACTGAAGTAGAAGAAAAGTCCAGAGAAATACCAAAATCTTTTAGAATAGACAATGCAGTAAAAAGTGTACCAATTTTTGTTGAAAATGAAGTGGATGCATTTTTTTTTACAATTTGAGAAAGTGGCAGAACAGCGTGAATGGCCGAGAACGTCATGGAGCACGTTGGTTCAAACTCCTTTCGAGGAAAGGCTAGGGAAGTATTTGCTGCCCTTATCTTTAGATGATTCTAAGGATTATGAGAGAGTTAAATCCGAAGTTTTGAAAGCTTATGAATGGGTGCCAGAGAGGTATAGAGAGAAGTTCAGAAGCTGGATAAAAAGAGACAGTCGTACTCATATGGAGTATGCACGGGAACAACGCCTGTGGTATGATAGGTGGATGAATGCCCGAGAAGTTAATGGTGATTTCGGTAAACTTCAGGAACTTATCTTGCTTGAGCAGTTCAAGGATGGTATTAATCCACTTATTAAAACATATTTGGATGAACGTGATGTAGATAAGTCGATGTGAAGCCACTAGATTGTCTGATAATTATGCATTGACCCATAAGCTATATAATGGCGACCTATATAATACTGACGTCACTCCTAAAATTGGAAGGAGCAGAGTTTGGGAAGAGCACAAAATTAACAAGGCACAGGTAAGACTACGAGTTCACAGGTATATCTCGTGGAGTCTATAATAAATCCTTTAATAGAGGTAGTAGAGGGGCAAGTCATATAGTTCTGGTCCTAGTGTTAGTGCTGGACAAGCAGGATACAGTGTAAATGATCAGTTTACACCTAGTTACAAAATATAGGCGAAAATTTTAGAGATTTTGTATGTTTCAGTTGTGGCAAACCAGGGACACATCAGTAGAGTTGTCCACAATGCACAATAAACCGTCCAATTCAAGTGGTAAATAAAGTTAAAGATAAACCTGTACATTTTAAGGATGATCATAAACCTGAAAATACCATTGCATTGTTGAATCAACCACAAGCATGTGGTGACAGAGGTCCTTGTTTGTTTGCTTCTCCCCTTAGGCCAGGTAAGAGGTATTGTAACGATAGCATAGACAGTAATAATATATGTGATGTTGATGAGAATATAGGTTACAAAATAGGTAACAATGATGTTCAAAATGTTAGTAATGTTGGCTGTATTGAGGGATAATTGTAAAAGGAAATGGAGAGACTACCTGAAGAGAAGTCCACATCCAAGGTACTGAATTGTATGACCCTTTTATGGGAGATGGTTGGTTACACCTCCCTTGTGTTGAAAAAAGGAAAAGTAATGTGGTTAAGAGATACCGGAGCGGTACAGTCTGTAATGATAAAAAAATATGTATGACCAGTGGAAGGATACTGGAGAGATGTACTTCTGCGTGGGTTTGGACCTGAGTTTTCAGCTCCATTAGTAGAAGTAAGGTTAGAAACTCCATTAATTTCGGGATAATGTTAAAATTGCTTTGGTGAGAGAAATCCCAGTGTCAGGAGTAAGAGTTAATTCTTGAATGATTTTTTGGATGTGGAGACAAAGTTTGGTAGCAGTAATCAATTTTGACAGAAAAACCCTTTAATTCTTCATTTATTACAGAAGTTGAATGTACATTTCCAAACTTATTTCCTGCTTGTGCAGTTACTACAAGAAGTAAGAGTGCCGAAGGAAAGGTAAATGATGACGACGGTTTGGATTTACAAAACTTGTTTAAAGATAGTCCGGAAACACTACAAGTAAGTAAAGTCAGTACTCCTTTGCGAATGCTGAAAGTTAATAAGGAGAATTTTGTTAAATCTCAAATTGAAGATGATAATTTGAAGGTAATAAGAGATAATGCCTTGTTGATATAAATGATATCGAGAAGGAAGGCAAGTGTTACTTTTTTTTAAAGGATGGAATCCTAATGAGGAAGTTCACGAGTAGATATGTTAATGATGTTGTAGAACAAGTGGTCATTCCAAGTAGTTATAGGAATTTTGTTTTCTAGGTATTGCTCATGACTGTAGTTATTCTGGTCATTTAGGTATAAACAAAACTTATGAGAAATTATTAAGGTATTTTTTTTTTGGCCTAAGATGCGGAAAGATGTAGTGAATATTGTAAAAAATTGTGATTTATGTCAAAAAGTAGGTAAAGTTAAACTCAACATGACCCTAAGGTGATGCCATTGCAACCCATTGAAGTTCCAGGAGAACCCTTTGAGAAACTGGTTTTGGATTGTGTAGGACCTCTGCCTAGGTCTAGCAAAGGTAACGAGTATTTGCTGACAATTATGTGTAAGTGCTACCAGATTTCCAGAGGCTATTCCTTTAAGAACTGTGAGTGCTGATAAGATAATTGAAGCGCTTAACAAGTTTTTCTTCTCGCTGGTAGGTTTGCCAAAAGAAGTTCAAACCGACCAAGGAACCAACTTTACGTCTAGAAAGTTTACCTCATTTTTAGCCTGTCAGAATATTAAGCATTGTTTATCGTCTCCTTATCACCCATAGAGCCAAGGAGTGGTCGAACGATTTCATCGAACCTTCAAAAACCATGCTTCGCGCGTACTGTTTGTGAAAATGAAAAGGAATGGGATGTCTACATACCAATGTTGCTATTTGCCGTTCGTGATAGCGTACATTCATCGTTGGGTTATTCTCCTTTTCAGTTAGTATATGTCCATCAGGTAAGGTCACCCATGGAGGTGATAAAGAATCAGTTGATTTCAGATGAGAAGGATTCTATCACGTTACAAGAAAATGAAGGAAAAAATAAAAAAAATATGGAAAGTAGCCACATGAGAAAATCTTAAAGTGTACAAGAGAGATGAAAAGAACTACGACAAAAAGGCTGCAAAACGTGAACTCGACAATAGTATAAGGTTCTAGTGTATCTCCTACAGCTGGTAAGGTTTTTAACCCCCAGAAGTATATAGGCCTACCTTGCACGGTGAAGGAAAATTAAGTGATGTTAATTATCGAATTCAATTTCCTACAGGACGGAGGAGGAGTTAAAACTTTCCATATTAACAAATTAAAGAAGTATAACGAATCCAGTGGAGTGTTTTGTCAATTGCAAAAGAGGATGATGAAAAGACGTTGAGAAGAAATTGAACTTCGATTAAAAAATACAGATTATTTGAGTGTGATGAAAAATTTAGGAAGTTAGTATTCATTTATCTGATGAACAGCAGCATGAATTTTAAAGTGCTAATTCAAAACTTTTCAGATCTATTTTCAGACCATCCTAAAAGGATAAAAGGAGTACAGCATAAAATCAGGTTGAGAGAAGAGACGCCAATAAGTCAGCGTCCATACAGAATGTCGCCGAGGCAACAACAACAGTTAAAGACGAAGTTGCTTATTTACTGAAACACGGACTAGCAGAGGAAAGCCATAGTGAATGGGCTAGCCCATGTATTCTAGTCGACAAACCTGACGGAAGTGCAAGAATGTGTACAGACTATCGAAAGGTAAATAATGTAAACTATAAAAAAGATTCATATCCTATGCCAGAGTAGAAGATATAATTGATAATGTAGCAAAGTTTCCTTTTTTAAGTAAAATTGATTTATTGAAAGGATACTATCAAATTGAGTTAGACAAAAAACAGCAGGGATATTGCTGCATTTGTTACACCCCATGGACTTTATAATTATAAGGTAATGCCATTTGGTTTATGTAATGCACCTCTGACTTTCCAACGTCAGATGAATTATATCTTGAAGGATCTCGAAGGTGTATTGTTTATTTAGATGACATTATTATTGTTGGAGAAACCTGGGAAGATCACATTAAAAAAGTATATGTGTTTTTAAGAGGTTATTAGAATTTAATGTTACGATAAACCTTGCCAAATGTGAATTTGGAAAAACTACTGTTCAATATTTAGGACCATGAAATAGGAAGTGGCCAAGTGAAACCTGTTGGATTGTCATATTGAGGTCATAAAGAAT
The DNA here is from genome assembly GCF_015104395.2 of Macrobrachium nipponense. Taxonomy (NCBI): domain Eukaryota; kingdom Metazoa; phylum Arthropoda; class Malacostraca; order Decapoda; family Palaemonidae; genus Macrobrachium; species Macrobrachium nipponense. The sequence goes on along the minus strand of NC_087208.1, from coordinate 37,284,997 downwards.
TTGACCCTCCCTACATCTAAACGTGGAGTGATGAAATTTTTGGGAAAAAAAAAAAAAAGGGAACAGTGGGGTATTACAGAAAATTTTGTAAGAACTTTTCAGATGTAGCCTACCCATTAACAGAGTTGCTGAAAAAAGGATGTGAAGTTTGTGTGGTCAAAGGAATGTGACGATGCCTTTAATAAACTTAAGCTCATGTTAATGTCTAAGCCAGTGCTGAAATCCCCAGACTTTAATCTACCATTCAAGTTACAGGTAGACTCCAGTGAAGTAGGAGCTGGCAGTGTATTATTACAGGAACATAATGGTGTTTTAAACACCCTGTATCTTACTTTTCAAAGAAATATAATAGCCACCAGTTAAATTACAGTATTGTTGAAAAAGAGCTTTTAAGTTTAATTTTGAGTTTAATGCACTTTGAGATATACTTGCTTAACAGTAACTTTGAAATAGACGTAATATACTGATAACCCTAACCCTTTATTTAACCTTTAATTAAATGTAAGCACAACAATAAGAGAATTTTAAGATGGTCTTTATTTTTGCAACATTCAAACTGAATATTCACCATATAGCAGGCAAAGAAAATGTCATTGCAGATTCTCTCTCTAGATCTGTTGATTACTTAAAGGAAAGTGCTTGTTACCAACGACGTGGCAGTCTCCGATAGTTGCTAAATGGAAGTAGCTAATGTTTAAGACTGTAAGAGTGAAAATTCAGCATGGACTGAGGAGAGAGCCGCTGAGTTAAAACGGGGGGGAATGTAAAGGAATATTGATTTATTGAATGTAAAATTGCAGAAAAGGTTGAAAATTGATATTTGCATAGAAAAGTGTGTACACTAGACAACAGATGTTAGTAGCGCTTGGCGTAGGCGGTAGTCGCCAAGGATAATGTATCGAAACAATGATATTTGGTCCATGGATGTCTAGCGTGAGTCTGGTATATAAAGGCCCAAACGACGATTTTCGTTGGAGCTGAAACAAACAAGTGATTATAATATGTATCAAGTTTTGAGGAATATATGGTAATGTATTGTTTATCCATTTGGACGTTTTCTTGTGTGATGTAACGTTGGTTGCCACTAACTTTTTTTGATGTTACAGTGAATTATATGTTGTGTTATGTAAAAGCTTTGTGACTTGGGGATTATACTGTAAAATGCAGTGATTAGTGATGAGTAGTCTTGATGAAGTGCTGTATGGCGAGTCTTTGCTTTTGTGCAATGCGTCCGTAATTTGTTTAATGTTCTGTTTGTGACTTTAATTTCCTTACTAATTGTTGATTAAAGTACATTTTAAGTCATAGTTTGTGGGGTTGTCACTGTTTCCTGATATATTCTCCTCGTAAATCCTTACCGTAGAGAGAGATTTTTTTTTTTATGTTACACTATATATATATATATTATATATATAATATATATATATAATCAGCTTTTTTATAAAAAAGATATTCGTTTACTAATCATGGATGACTTGGAATTGGATTTGCGAAGGGTGAAGAATTTGATTGTTTTCAACAGCTTCTTATGAGATGGCATATCTTCACAATGAGCATCGAATATAGTAATAATAATAATAAAATAATAATAATCATAATAATAATAATTATATTATTATTATTAATAATAATATAGTGAGTGCCGCTCTGCAATTCAGTGACGTAAATGATAGCTAGTATATCATATGTATCATGAAAAGAAAAAAACTTAAAATACTGACAAAGTAAATGGTGGCAGCAGAACGATTTCCCAACCCTCAGTCAGTGGAACAAATATCCTAAGCTAATGCATCTTTATTCCTCACACCGTCGGACTCTGGATTATCCTCCCAGAGGAAGTCGTGCAATTTTAACTTTAGAAGTTCATGCGAAGGTGCAATATATTACTCTTCTCCTTTTGCATTTTAATATAAGTTTATCTATTTGTTGAATTGTCAATTTATTTTGTTTATTTTTTAATAAGGGTGTCTGGGTCTCCTTTCTGTATTTCCCGTTACGGCGTCTTACTTCTCCCTAATGGACACCATAATTCTTCTTGCATTATAATACATTTTTGTCTATTTGTTTATTTGTTAATTTATTTTGATTATTTTTTAATAAGGAAGTCTGTGTATTCTCTCTTTATTTCCTTTTACGCCGTCGTACTTCTTTCGAATGGACGCCTTATTCATTGGAAGCTGGTATTTCAAGTCAGTGGCCTCTTTGTGGTCTCGTTCCATACGAATAGGGTTCATGTTCTGAATAATAATAGTAATTACTTAATCAAGGAAAAGACAGAGGAAATATATTATTTCGAAACAGCGAGATAGATGATAGCTTCCTTCGTTTTGTTTTGGTCTTCCACCAGAGTCCTAAGAAGCTCCTGAGGAACATCGGAAGTTGGACCCTCCAGATCCTACCTTTCCCACGACTGAGACCCAGAGCTTTAAGGATTGCTTGATCTTCTAACTCCCCCACTCCCCCCTTTACGCCCACTGGCCACTATAACCCTACCTCCACCCACAACCGGCCCGGTACCATTGCTGTAAGGGTCGTATGCTGTCATAAATCTGGTTTAAAAACGAAAATATGGATATCTATATATATATATAAGAAAATATGGTTATATTTAAGAAAATGTGGTATTACATAAGAAATTTATTTTAGATTAAAAAAATACGGTTAGTTCGTGTGGCGAAATTGCATGGGTTATTATAATAATCTATTTAATTGTTCATCAATTATGTAGAATTAATAGGAAAATACATTTTTTATCATATTCCTGATCTAGGTTTCATGGTTTTTTTTTTCGTTTCCCATAATTCAGATGTTGATCTCGCAGTATATTTCCAGGTCACTTTTGGCAAATATTTTAGATCATATTTTTACATAGTTATTAATTCGTATTTCACAAAAAAAACGACCCCTCAAAGGATTCTTAAACTCGAAAAGGGAGGTTCTTGAACAGTGAATGACGTGTCATGACACGTGATCTACGACGAAGCTATCCCATTAGTCATTTAAGCTATGCAATGCATCAGTGACATCTTGAAATAAGAAAAAATTCTTCGGCGCAATCGAGTTTTCTGCATATCGTAAAATCAAGGCCACCGTTAATAGATTTATCTGTCATTGGTCTCGGTATAATACTGCATGAGTCGCGGCCCATTAAACTTTAACCACGGCCCGGTCTGTCATGATAACTGCCCATGAAGTTGTCCCATTAGAAATTAGACTCCAAACAATTACCTAGTAGATCCTTTTTTTCTGCAACATGAGAGACTAAAAATGAGTGATATCCTCGATTTTATCCTTTTGACTGATGGACTGGATTAACACATCTTTTAAACTGGGGTGTACTGAAGTTGTATGGATTCCTTAGTTGTTTCTAAAAGGAATTATTTCAGCAAACCAGTTCCCCATCTTCATCCTTACACTCTGACTAATCCACGACATTTTCACCCCCGTCTCGGGGTAGTGCCGTCAGTGCACCTCATGCGGTGCACTGTAGGCATAACTTAAGGTTCTTTGCAGCGTCCCTTCGATCCTTAGCTGCAATTCCTTTCTTTCTTTTTACTGTAGCTCCTTTTATATTCTCTTTCTTCCATCTTACTCTCTACCTTCGCCTAACAGTTGTTTCATAGTGCAACTGCTTCAAGGTTTTCCTCCTGTTACACCTTTCAAACCATTTACTGTCAATTTCCATTTCAGCTCTGAATGACCTCATAGGTCCTAGTGCTTGGCCATTGGCCAAAATTCCGTATTGAATTCAGTTCACGACATTTGCGAGATTTTGCGAGATATTGCATTATGGAGATGAAACTCGCATTTAATTCAAAAGTAAGAGATAATGATGAAACAACAGAGCTCATTATAAATCTTTCAACAGAGCTCATTATAAATCTAAAAAGGAATGTCAGAACAATTAGGTACAAAATAATGAACTCTTGTGATACATACTTTTATAGTCTTTGTCTTCCGCATTGTATAAATAATGATATTCACAGTGAGAAATATATAGAGAGGTATATAAGCAATCTCAAGTTATAAGTTTCATGTTTTTTTATTTCTTTATGATGCTTATTTTAAATCCCTGAGGCAAAACATAGTAAAGTATACAAGTCTTGAAGTGTGATAGATTTCAGAAAATAATTTACCGCTGCATGAACGTCTGAAGGACTTTTTCTTTTCTTCTTCTTCTTCTTCTTCTTCTTCTTCTTTTAGGTCTCTGTAACTACATGACTATTGTATAATCGCTTATAAGTGAATAGCCATTGCGTAAAATTTTAAAAAAGCATGTATATTAATATTATTATTATTGCTCTCTTTCTCCTCTAGAATCTTGCCGTAAGGTCCGAGTAGCTATGAATAAAAAATCATTCCCACTTTCCCTCCCCTTTGATAAAAGACCTGATGACGTTGGTCTACATTTTTATGGCAAAGGAGGAGGAGGAGCTGTTATGAATGGAGCTAAGTTCTCTGCCGAAGAAAATTTCTCTTGTGTATTAACAGGTAATGTGGGACCTGGACCTTTGATATCGGTCGATTGGTCTCTTCTTCCCTCTTGGGCTGTGGTGGAATTTGGGAGCCGCTTAAGTAAGCCAGTTGATTCCTTTGAGACCGCATGGGATAGAGGGCAAAGTTTTGATTGGGGATGCATGGCTGGAACTTCTTCTTCTTCTTCTTCTTCTTCTTCTTCTTCTTCTTCTTAGGAAAGTCTGCATGGAAGGAGAATAGACTAGAGGAGGGGGAGAACGGCTAGAAAAGATAGGTAAAGACAAAGGAATGGAGTGGGCAAGAAATTGGAATATCGGTGATGAACTCAAGGAGGAGGATGAGGAGGAGGAGGAGGAGTAGGAGGTGGAGGGAGAAGAAGAAGAAGAAGAAAGAGAGAAGAGACGTGTCGAGCAGTGTATAATTGAGTTATTTTGATCCCGGGAGAGATGTGGCGAAATAAAAATGGAAATAGGAGATGAGAGGACGGGGACGGTGGTGATCCGGTACAGGCAACGGTGGCGGTGGTGAGCCGTGATAGAGGTGGTAGTAGGTAATGTGTAAGAAACGTAATGTACTGCACTGTTAGGAATTAAAGCAGGAGCGGATAACAAAATCCTTAACGATGTAGTTGAATAAATGCGTCAGAAATCCAGATATATTCCGAAAGTGGGGATTTTACAAAATGGAAGAAGGGAGAGATGAGAGTGAAGGCGGAAGAAAGGACAGTGAACGGACCTTAAAGATAAGATAGATAAAGAAGATACATAAACAAAGGTATATGAAAATATGAAAAGGGTTATAAACACAAAGTTATATGGAAATATATAAAGGCAATATGAAAGAAAATGATTTCATTTAGACATGTACTTGTTGAATTTGCTGTCAAACTATTGAGATGGCTGTTTGTCTGTCCGTCCGCACCTTTTTCTGTCCGCCCTCGAATCTTCAAAACTGATGAGGCTAGAGAGCTGCAATTTGGTTTGTTGACCATCCACCCTCCACTCATCAAACATACCAAATTGCGAGCCCCTCTAGCCTCAGTAGTTTTTATTTTATCTAAGGTTGAAGTTAGCCAGGGTTATTGCGTCTGGCAATGCAACGAGACCGGTCACCATGGGCTGGCTGAGAGTTTGATTGAAGGAGGCTGAGAGTTTCATACAGCAATATACGCTGTACGGAAAACTCGATTGCGCCGAAGAGACTTCGTAGCAGTTGTTCAATTGTTTCTCATTGACATCAATCCAAAGTCAACGTTATTTCTGCCTTTCTCTTTCATGAAATCCGTAATGTCATATTTCTCATAGAGTGGCAGGTTTCAAGAGCAAGACTGTGACTATCGGCTGTTGATCCTGAGCCTCAATGAATTTAGAGTTGTGAATGTTGGATAATTACAAATAAATCATCAACCTCTTTGACAGATGTGTAGTTCTGTTTAAATTCTTGATGACTTTTATTATCAGTATTATATCAGCAGATGAAAGATGACTTTTCATTATTAGCATTATTGTTTGATATATGAATGGTTTACGTTGTATTCGCTTAATTTAATTCTCTGTATATATTCATCCACTATCAATTTATAAAATGAATGTTGCGTTTTCTTATCACTTGTATCTTTCGATTATGATGATAATGAATTTAATGGCTGCAGTGAGTTTTAAAATGATTTTTGAGTAGATAAGGCTTTATTGCTTACTTTAATATATATATTATATATATATAAATATATATATATATATATATATATAATATATATATTATATATATATATATTCTATCCACCACCAATCATTCAACTAAATGTAACCTCTCCAGATGACTTTAACCTTTCAAAGATAATACTGGTAATAAGAAAAAAAATTTTATTACAAAAACATATTTCTGTCTACGAGATAAACGGAATTCAAAATCACATCGAGTCGAAAAGAGAGAGAGAGAGAGAGAGAGAGAGAGAGAGAGAGAGAGAGAGAGAGAGAGAGAGAGATAGATTGGGTGAAGATGACACTGAAAGACAAATCTCCATAGCTGCTGGAATTCGTCCAAACTTGTTACAACTACTTCAGAAGTCATGAAAATCGAGGAATAGCAATCACTGCGAAATTGGCGACGGAGAGAAAGAGAGAGAGAGAGAGAGAGAGAGAGAGAGAGAGAGAGAGAGAGAGAGAGAGAAATCTGGTGTCTGCAAACCTCCTCAACCCTCTTTGGGTCTTGACGAGATCGGGAGAGTTAATTGTATCGTTTTCTTTCTTAATGTGGAAGTTTGATTCGAGGAGAGAATAGTAATGATAATAATAATAATAATGAAAAACATGTTATAAAATGGGAGAAAATCGTTTTCCAGAAGCCGTAGGTAATGCAGGAAAAGCACTTTGAGATTCTCTTTCATTTTCCTCCTCAGTCGGTTCATGACCGAGGGAAGGGAACTCCTCTTAGGCCCAGGGGGGAGTGGGAACAGAAAATGGGGATCTAGTTGAGGGGCAAGGAGAGGAGAGAGAGAGAGAGAGAGAGAAGGACCGATTCCAGATTCAGGCAGGAGTCCTGATATCATCCCAAGAGATCCTGGAAAGTGCCTTCAAGATCTGATCCCAGTTTTAAGGAGCAAGAGACCCATTCACTTCTTCTTCTCCTCCTTCTCCTCCCACTCCTCCTCCTCCTCCTCCTCCACAATAGATAGTGTTGAAGTTTATTGCAATAGCTGGGAATTATATCATACCCTCCAGACGCCGCGTCTTCCGATCATGGTTCGCTCAGAAGAAGGGTATTTCACTTCGGGGAATGTGGTAAGCCTCTTAAGGGTTGTAGTAGTACTTCTGCTGTAGGAGACTTCTTCCTCGGGGCTCCTCGTTTAATTTCTTTTCATTGATATTTTCGTGCTTATTCAACTTTCAACTGCTTTCGTGGGCTGTGCTTTACCAGCCAGTGGCTTTTTTGTAATCTCCCTTTATTTCTGTATTGGAGTATTTTTTTTTATCAATGCATTGTCTTATTTATATTTTATTATTTTCAAATGCGATTTTTGAAAATGACCTACAGATACAGATATTACTTGATACAATGTTAGGTTGACTGTATAAATGCTTGTTAGAGGGACGATTTTTTTTTTCTTTTTGCAACATCATGTGATGGTCTCTAAGAGGTGCTCTGTTGTGAGTCTGGAATAGCTCTTACTTCAAGGAACAGTCAGTATACATTTAAAGCAGTAGCATGGCTAATACTGTTTATATCGGAAATAAATTTAATGATTAGAACGTCTTTTTTTTGACAACCAGCTCCCCAGTTTTTATGTTTTTTATCGTAGATTTATTTTGAGTCTTGATTCCAGAGTTACATAATGTTTAAGCGTCCAGTAGTCCTGCATCCTATCAGTTTTAAACTGACCTGGCATACCATGATTAGAGTAAGTAAGCAACAAGGTGGATATTGTTTAGAGATAGTTTAGTCATACGAAGAGAGAAAGACGAGTGTGGACAGATTGAGTGGCAAGGCCTTCATATTCCAGAAGCATGATGCCGGATAAGATATAAAATATGAGGTTCTCCTGGGAACTTTATAGTAGTTGTAGTTCCCGATATGCAATTCTCAGCACGTGAGTTCTTTCCAGACTCAGTAGTTAAATGATGAATGTGGCAGGGGCTGCTCTCTGATGTCGGCTCGCATGAAAGAAACAAAATTGTAATTTGAAAATAATTTATTTTTACATATACTCGTATGTTAGGTGAGTGTCAGGTATCTGTCTTGTCGTCAAAGTGGTCGTAGGTATAATGCAGGATGTGTCAAAAAGTCTAAATGGGAGAGAGATGTTACGTCATTTGGGTGTATATAGATTAAAAATATGCATATTGACTCAGCAATATTTATCAGTATGTAAATTAAGATTGATCATATTTATCGTTAGTTCATTACAAAATTATAAATTTACCAAATCATATATTAAATGGCAAATAATTCATATAATACATGAAATCCATTCATAAAAAAAACTCTTTTTCACAGACGAATCTACAAAACATTTTTATTTTAATATTGAAATGTTCAGCAGAGTATCTGAACGATCCTTCCTTAAAGATGAACTGACCATAAACACATTTTAACGTTTCCGAACCTCAGTTGTAGGTTTCTCGTTTAAAATCATTTCAGTTTTGGACATCACTGTTGTCATGTCATAGCAATAGTAATAGTCATTTCCATAACATTACTTTTGATAAATGATGACATCAGGAAATTAAAAGAGTTCACTGAAACGCGAGTTCATTGAACCGATCGGATTGCAAGCGAGTCTGTTTCAGCAGAGATACAGTGGGAAGGATGATGAGGGGAGATTAGATACTCTGCGCTTCTTTGAAAGGGCTACTGGAATAGGTAGCTGGAAAAAAGTTCAAGTGGTAAAAATAAAGGTTTGACTTTCTTTTTTCTTTTCTTTATTACTGAAAGACCAAATTAAGGAAAAGGGTCTCATTGAACTGTAATGAGGTTGCGCGTCAAGTACGTGCGAAGAAGTTTGTGAAGGAATAAATACCTGACGAAAGAAGGAAGAGATCCACGAGAGTAAGAAAAGTGTTGGAAAATGAATGGAAGATGAATTTCCTTCATTTACATCACGGATAAGTTCACTTCACTTTCACCAATTTCATTTCCTACCACCAAGAAGGAAGAGGCACCAAATTTGCTCAAAACTTGAACCCAGTTGCGATTTCAAGACGACCTTTATAAAATCAGACAATGAAGCGTCATGTCTTGTGAAAGAAATATAGATAAAATTAGAGTTTATTTTTTTTATTAAAAGACATTAGTATGAGCAAGTCTACTTACAAGCTTACAGTAAAAAAGTCTCAAGACTTGAGTACCAAATTTTTTATTTTTTTTTTATTTTATTATTTATTTATTTATTTTTTACAAAAGTACGCGAATATGAGATGCAATTAAGAAGACACTCTTCAGTTCCATTTATCGCGAACAGATGACTGTATATATGCCGTTTCTGCACCCATGTAATTTTGTCCGGTAAAACTCCTTTATCCTTTTGAGATCTCAGCAGATCAGTTTTGACATCGCGTCCAGAGATCATTCTGAACTTTCAAGAGAAATCCATCGCTTTTGTCAGGACACCGAGGGAATGAGTTTCCAATTAGTCGGGCGATAATAATTCAGTTCTGCGAAAATTATGTTTGATTGCATTGATGTTTTAAGTGATGCTGATGAAGTTTTTAAAAAGGCCGGGAGATTCAAATTTAATTACTTTCCCATGTATAACGAATACGTTGACAGAGAACTCGGACAGAATAATTGGAATTGGTTGAGCAGTCGAGTTTCTAGAGCCTTGAATATTTTTCTATACGAAAAATTAAATCGGGCATGAATGTTATTCATTCACATTTTCTGAACACTTAGACTCTCCCATCATAAGTCATGTTCTTTGGTATTTCCGCCACTGCACGTCATCATGCGGTGCACTGTAGTCATTAAGGTTCTTTATCACTACTAAAGGGATGAGCGTCTGATCTCTTGAGAGATGAAACATTCTACAGTCATAAAATAACTGACCGGTTTTTTTTTTTTTTACTTTTTTTTTTATTTCCCATTACTACCCTCTCTTACTTTCAAATGAACACCGTCATAATCTTTGAAAGCGTCAATTTCAAGTCAGTGGTCAATGTGTTGGGCTTGTTCCATATGAATAGAGTTCATCTTTGGATGTAATGATTAATAATAATAATAGAAATCAGAAGGACATGGAATATGCCAGTGGAAATTGTACACATAATGATAGAGACACTAGGCACGATTCTAAGATCCCTGAAAAGGAATCTGGAAAAACTAGAGGCTGAAGTAGCGCCAGGACTCATGCAGAAGAGTGTGATCCTAGAAACTGCGCACATGGTAAGAAAAATGATGGATTCTTAAGGAGGCAAGATGCAACCTAGATACCCAAACTATAAAATCACCCAGTCGACTAATAATAACTAATAATAATTAGTAATAACAATAATAATAATAATAATAACTATAATAATAATAATAATAATAATAATAATAATAATAATAATAATAATAATAATAATAATATTTGAAAGCTTGAATTTCCAGTCATTGGCCCCTTCAGATTTGTACCATATGAAGAAGGGGTTTTTCTTCTGGATATATAATAATAATAGTATAATAATAATAAATCATTTAATTAAGGCAGTTTAGCAGTAAACAAACCTTGGCACGTGTTCCCAAGTCCTTAGGATTAATATTTATTTCATAGAGATGATGGAATATTAATTTAATATTACTTACAGAGAGGATGGCATATTGTATATCATCTGTCATTTTCACTGACTGAGCAAAGTAAGGCGCCTTTTTCCGTAGGATGTGAATTCGTTCATATTTAGATATTTTTATCATAGATTTGCAATCAAAGTTTGATGGAGAAATGATAAATGTATTAATTTTTCATCAAAGTGAGCATTCCTTTTTGAGAAAGCTTGTAAGGGACGTTTAGAGATTTTTGTCTTTTATCAAAGTTTTACGCACATGATAATATTATTATTATTATCATAGCTAAGAATTATTTATTACGTACACCTTCTGCAATTTTTGTATGCGGGTATATATATATATATATATAAATATATATATATATATATATATATATATTATATATATCTATATATATATATATATATATATATATATATATTAACAGCGAAGGGCGTCGCCCACCCCCCACCGCTATTTTCATATTTGGTATGCGTTTAGCCAGAACGTTAGGCGAACTGGTAACCCTCAGTCCCTCCTCTCTCTCTCTCTCTCTCTCTCTCTCTCTCTCTCAAGGTGATCACTGGCATAGCCTTCTTCTCTCTCTCTCTCTCTCTCTCTCTCTCTCTCTCTCAACCTCCTCTCTCTCTCTCTCTCCCTCTCCATTCCATCAGGTCATCAAATCAGATTCGGAGCTACAAAAGTATATATGTTTATTCAAAGCAAAGTACTACTTGAATAATTCAGGTTCTTACAGGATAATCAATGGAATGATAATATTTCAAGTCTCACAGACAACTAACTCAGATAACCCCCCGGTATTTAAATAGTCTTTAATCAGTAATTAGTCACACCAATTATCTCTTCTCCAAAATATTATACTTCCCTCCACACAGGACACTCAGTCCCCTCACTAGATCCGCTGTTTAAAAGACAGGAGAACACACTCGTGAGCACACACAATTGCAAAAACAAAGACAAAAGACTAAATGAAATAGAACATCTTTACAAAATGTCAATAACAGAGTAAGCCATATCTTTGGCTAAAGCATGATATCTCACCCATTACAGCCTGGAATTTCAACATGAAACAAATATAACTTTCACAGAGCTATCCAGCATTCTGCCTTTTTCTCCCATAGCTGTCTCCCTAGTTCTTGGGTAAACCATGCTATTAAGAATGGACATAGTTCATACACGTACACACGAATTCACACTCTTCGTCATCGCCCCAATTAACTGGTCACAGCCAGTTTTCAAAAGCACCTTGAACAATAGCCTCACGACACTGATATTCTTAAGTAAGGAACTTTAACATCATACCACCCAAAAAGAGATATCAGCATTCCTAGGTTGTTGCCCAGACTCTGTCTCCATGGGAAGTTAAAAATGATAAGTCTGTACATTCCAAAAAAAGTCACAGCACATCACATCATAATGGTATATTAAACATATTATTAATTATAGCCCTCTTTTATATACATATATATATACATATATATAATACATATATATATATAATATATTATATATATATATATATATATATATATATATTATATTGCAAAAGGTATACGTAATAAATGTTTCTTAGTCATGATAATAAAAATAATCTTATTATTATTTTATTAATTATTATTATTAGTCTTGTTGAAAAGGATAGCTGCATCAGCTCCATTAATTTTGCATAGAATGTTCTCTATTTTCCTTATTAAAGATTTCTCAATGTTGCTGAAACTGGCAAGCAACGTGCCAAAGGGGATCGTCAAATCCGGTGTAGTCATATTGAATTATCTTTATTATTGCTATTACTACTACAAGTTTCTCTCTCTCTCTCTCTCTCTCTCTCTCTCTCTCTCTCTCTCTCTCTCTGACGTTTCACGCAGATCTGCCAGGGCATGGTCACAGCGATGGTTGCTGGAGGACTGAATCTTGGTGGCTGTTGTTTTTGAGCAGCCCGTAGGTCATTTGAATTTTTTGGATGTAAAGGTGATTTTTAAGGGTATGAGGTGAGTCTTTATTTATGATTGTATGGGTTATGCATGTGAGATGGTATGATTTGAAAAAGAAAGGAAAAGTGAACAGGCAAGGTTACAAACCCCTTTAAACCCTAAGGTACCCATTAGTAGAAGATAAAGATCGATAGTAGCGAGTGCTGGCGAGTCAGAGATAGCCAGTAAGGAAATCGAAAATTTATAGTCGTTAGAAAAAACGGAAAAAAAGCACACAACTCTATAGAGTTCAAGTACCATATTTCACTTTACGATAATGGAAAGAAAAAAAAGCGCCGATCGATAGTAATAGAGATTCGGCGAGAGAAAAACGAAATATTATAAGGAGGCAAGATGTTTTAGATGTGAAATGACTAGACCGGATTTGACGATCCCCTTTGGCACGTTGCTTGCCATTTTCAGCAACATTGAGGAATCTTTAATAAGGAAAATAGAGAAGACTCTATACAAAATTAATGGAGCTGATGCAGCTATCCTTTTCAAGAAGACTTGTTTAAAAGAGGGTCTACTCCCAAGATATAGTTATTATTATTATTATTATTATTATTCATTATATTATTATATTATTATTATTATTATTATTATTATTATTATTATTATTATATTCGAGCTCATTGTGAAGATATATAATCTCATACGAGCTGTTGAAAACAATCAAATTCTTCACCCTACGCAAATCTAATACCAAGTCATCCATGATTGTGTAAACGATATTTTTTTTTTATAAAAAAACTGTTTATATATATATATATATATATATATCATATATATATATATATATATATATGTATATATATATATATATATATTCTTATATATATATATATATATATATATATATATATATATATATAGTATATATATATATATATACGATATGTAACTGTTTAGCTACATTTCAAGTATAAACTGCTGACTTCCAGAAATGGCAACTTATAGAAACTGTCATTATTCCTTACGAGTTTTTGGAACTTGGCGCTGCTCTCTCCCCTGTCCTCACAATCCCCTACCTACCCCCGGACAAGCAGGTTTTCAGGAGAACCCTCCCATTCGCTTGCCTACCACTCCCCACCCGGGCGGGCAAACAGGTTTCCAGGAGGAGGGTGGTTGTGTCATGTCTCCCTTACCCTTCCGTTCCCCTACTGACTCCAAGCTGCTGCAGCGTCCGAGAGAGAGAGAGAGAGAGAGAGAGAGAGAGAGAGAGAGAGAGAAAGCGTGTTCTGTTTTCAAAGAAAATGCAGTGAATGTAGAACTCTTTAAATCTCTACGTAAGTAACTCTATTTGAATATCAAACAAATGTAATGTACTGGGATCTATTTTCACAGGATTGATGCAATATCTCATACACTGCGCCGGAGAGAGAGAGAGAGAGAGAGAGAGAGAGAGAGAGAGAGAGAGAGAGAGAGAGAAGAGAGAGAGAGGGAAACATCAAGATTTAAAAGTATATCTACTAAATGTTTTAGAATATCACAGTAAAATGTACTGAGATCTTTATGATGCTTATTTTAAATCCCCGAGGCAAAACTTAGCAAAGTATACAAGCCTTGAAGTGAGATAGATTTCAAAAAATAATTTACCGCTGCATGAACATCCGAAAGACTTTTTCTTTTCTTCTTCTTCTTCTTCTTCGTCTTCTTCTTCTTCTTCTTCTTCTTCTTCTTCTTCTTCTTCTTCTTCTTCTTCTTCTTTTAGGTCTCTGTAACTACATTACTATTGTATACTAGTTTATAAGTGAGTGGCCATAGCGTCAAATTTTTTAAAAAGTATGTATATTAATATTACCATTATTGCTCTCTTTCTCTTCTAGAATCTTGCCATAAGGTCCGAGTAGCTATGAATAAAAAATAATTCCCACTTTCCCCTCCCCTTTGATAAAAGACCTGATGACGTTGGTCTACATTTTTATGGCGAAGGAGGAGACTGTTTATGAATGGAGCTAAGTTCTCTGCCGAAGAAAATTTCTCTTGTGTATTAACAGGTAATGTGGGACCAGTGATATCGGTCGATTGGTCTCTTCTTCCCTCTTGGGCTGTGGTGGAATTTGGGAGCCGCTTAAGTAAGCCAGTTGAGTCCTTTGAGACCGCATGGGATAGAGGGCAAAGTTTTGATTGGGGATGCTTGGCTGGAACTTCTTCTTCTTCTTCTTCTTCTTCTTCTTCTTAGAAAAGTCTGGATGGAAGGAGAATGGACTAGAGGAGGGGGAGAACGGGTAGAAAAGTTAGGTAAAGACAAAGGAATGGAGTGGGCAAGAAATTGGAATATCGGTGATGAACCCAAGGAGGATGAGTAGGATGTGGAGGAAGACGAGGAGGAGGAGTAGGAGGAGGTGGAGGGAGAAGAAGAAGAAGAAGAAAGAGAGAAGAGGTGTCGAGCAGTGTATAATTGAGTTATTTTGTTCCCGGGAGAGATGTGGCGAAATAAAAATGGAAATAGGAGATGAGTGACGGGGATGGTGGTGATCCGGTACAGGCAACGGTGGCGGTGGTGAGCCGTGATAGAGGTGGTAGTAGGTAATGTGTAAGAAACGTAATGTACTGCACTGTTAGGAATTAAAGGAGCGGATAAAATCTTAACGATGTAGTTGAATAAATGCGTCAGAAATCCAGATATTCCGAAAGTGGGGATTTTTACAAAATGGAAGAAGGGAGAGATGAGAGTGAAGGCGGAAGAAAGAAAGTGAACGGACCTTGAAGATAAGATGAATAAAGAGGGTACATAAACAAAGGTATATGAAAATATGAAAAGGGTTATAAACACAAAGTTATATGGAAATATATAAAGGCAATATGAAAGAAAATGATTTCTTGTAGACATGTACTTTTTGAATTTTCTTTCAAACTATTGAGATGGCTATTTGTCTGTCCGTTCGCGCTTTTTGTGTTCGCCCTCGAATCTTCAAAACTACTGAGGTTAGAGAGCTGCAATTTGGTATGTGCATCATCCACCCTCCACTCATCAAACATACCAAATTGCAGCCCTCTAGCCTCGGTAGTTTTGATTTTATTTAAGGTTGAATTTAGCCAGGGTCATGTGTCTGCCAATGCAACATGACCGGTCACCACGGGTCGCCTGAGAGTTTCATTCGAGGCGGCTGAGAGTTTCATACAGCAATATACGCTGTACGGAAAACTCGATTGCGCCGAAGAGACTTCGTAGCAGTTTTTCAATTGTTCCTCACTTGACATCAATCGAAGGTTAACGTTATTTCTGCCTTTCTCTTTATGAAATCCGTAATGTCATATTCTCATAGATGTGGCAGGTTTCAAGAGCAGACTGTGGCTATCGGCTGTTGATCCTTTGTCTAAATGAATTTAGAATTGTGAATGTTGGATACTTACAAATCAATGATCAACCACTTTGGCTGATGTGAAGTTCTGGTTAAAATCTTGATGACTATTATCATCACTATCATTTATGAAAATGAATGTTTTTCGTTTTCTTATCACTTGTATCTTTCGATTATGATGATAATGAATTTAATGGCTGCAGTGAGTTTTAAATGATTTTGAGTAGATAAGGCTTTATTCGCTTACTTTAATATATATATATATATATATATATATATTATATATATATATATATATATATATATATATATATATATATTCTATCCACCACCAATCAGTAAACTAAATGTAACCTCTCCAGATGACGTTTAACCTTTCAAAGATAATACTGGTAATAAGAAAAAAAATTTTATTACGAAACATATCTCTGGTCTACGAGATAGACGGAATTCAAAATCACATCGAGTCGAAAAGAGAGAAAGAGAGAGAGAGAGAGAAAAAAAGAGAGAGATAGATTGGGTGAAGATGACACTGAAAGACAAATCTCCATAGCTGCTGGAATTCGTCCAAACTTGTTACAACTACTTCAGAAGTCATGAAAATCGAGGAATTGCAATCACTGCAGAAATTGGCGAGAGGGAAAAGAAAGGGAAGAAAAGGGAGAGAGAGAGAGAGAGAGAGAGAGAGAGAGAGAGAGAAGAGGAGAGAGAGAGAGAGAGAGGAATCTGGCCTGCAAACCTCCTCAACCCTCATTTGGGTCTTTACGAGATCGGGAGAGTTAATTGTATCGTTTTCTTTCTTAATGTGGAAGCTTGATTCGAGGAGAGAATATTAGTGATAAAAATAATAATAATAATGAAAAATATGTTATAAAATGGGAGAAAATCGTTTCCCAGAAGCCGAAGGTAATGCATGAAAAGCACTTTGAGATTCTCTTTCATTTTCCTCCTCAATCGGTTCATGACCGAGGGAAATCCTCTTAGGCCCAGGGGAGTGGAACAGAAAATGGGGATCTAGTTGAGGGGCAAGGAGAGAGAGAGAGAGAGAGAGAGAGAGAGAGAGAGAGAGAGAGAGAGAGAGAGAGAGAGAGAAGGACCGATTCCAGATTCAGGCAGGAGTCCTGATATCATCCCGAGAGATCCTGGGAAGTGCCTTCAAGATCTGATCCCAGTTTTGAGGAGCAAGAGACCCATTCCCTTCTGCTTTTCCTCCTCCTCCTCCTCCTCCCCCTCCACAACAGATAGTGTTGAAGTTTATTGCAATAACTGGGAATTATATCATACCCTCCAGACGCCGCGTCTTCCGTTCATGGTTTGCTCAGAAGAAGGGTATTTCACTTCGGGGAATGTGGTAAGCCTCTTAAGGGTTGTAGTAGTACTTCTGCTGTAGGAGACTTCTTCCTACGGGCTCCTTGTTTAATTTCTCCTTATTGAAATTTTCGTGTTTATTCAACTTTCAACTGCTTTCGTGGGCTGTGCTTTACCAGCCAGTGGCTTTTTCGTAAGATCCCTTTATTTCTGTATTGGAGTTTTTTTTTTATCAATGCATTGTCTTATTTATATTTTATTATTTTCAAATGCGATTTGTTCCGTAGTTTAAAAATGAATTACAGATATTACTTAATACAACGTTAGGTTGACTGTATAAATGATTGTTAGAGGGACGATTACTTAAGGTTCTTTGCAGCGTCCCTTCTTTTGGCCCATAGCTGAAACCCCTTTTCATTCCTTTAACTGTACCTCCGTTCATATTCTCTTTCTTCCATCTTACTTTCCTTAACCCTCTGCTAACAGTTGATTCGTATCGCAACTGCTTTGAGGTTTTCCTCCTGTTACACTTTTCAAACCTTTTTCTGTCTGTTTCCTCTTCAGCGCTGAATGACCTCATAGGCCCCACCGGTTGGCCTTTGGGCTGAATTCTATATTGTTTGGCAGAACTTCTATGTTCTATTCTATTCACAAGCCACCATGTGACCCATCCCTACTGACACCATTCTCCTAAGTAGTACTGGAAATTTGTTAATCATAATTATTTTTTTTTTGCTCACTCCGGGAGTAAGCTTACAAACTACTTTGTTGTTTTTGTTGTTGTTCTTGAGCTAGCTGTTGTTGTTCATGTTGGGGACGGGGGTTAGGAAAGCCCTATGGAAAAGCCTAAAACGGTTAGAAAAAGATGTTTCAAATTGAGTTCAAGATACCGAACAATTATTTTAATAAAATATAACACATTTTATTAAAGTACAGAACAATTATTTTTATAAAATATACCATATTTATTTTAATTTTCGTTAGTGAAACAATTCACTATTTGACTAATTTTTAGCGCGCAACTTTTCATAAACTTTTTTGGGGTGAGGCTGCTGGCCCTACGCTAACCCTTTGCTCACCCAACCACGAATTGGTGACAGGAGCCGTCTGTTGCAAAATGATCATGTTTTCTTTGGTGGTCACCCATCCAAACTCTGACCTAACCTGACCTTGGGTTACTCCACTGATAAGGAGACTAATTATATGATCGTAATTTTATGAATCGTCATAAACATTCATTTGTTTATCCTTGACTTTGATGAAATGTGCATTACTTTTTTCATTATTAAATTAACTTTTTTCCATATAGTAAATGGATGCGTTTTCTCTACTTTGTTATTCATTTACAAGTCTGTACCTTTATTATTATTATTATTATTATTATTATTATTATTATTATTATTATTATTATTATTATTATTATTATTATTATTATTATTATTAGGAGATTTCTGCATCAGCCCCATTAATTTTGTATAGAGTATTCTCTATTCTCCTTATCAAGGATTTCTTAGTGTTACTAAAACTCTGAGAAATCCTTGATAAGGAGAATAGAGAAGACTATACAAAATTAATGGAGCTGATGCAGCAATCCTTCTCAACAAGACTTGTTTAAACGAGGGTCTACTCCCAAAATATTATTATTATCATTATTATTATTATTTTTTTTTTTTTGCTCTATCACAGTCCTCCAATTCGACTGGGTGGTATTTATAGTGTGGGGTTCCGGGTTGCATCCTGCCTCCTTAGGAGTCCATAACTTTTCTTACTATGTGTGCCGTTTCTAGGATCACACTCTTCTGCATGAGTCCTGGAGCTACTTCAGCCTCTAGTTTTACTAGATTCCTTTTCAGGGATCTTGGGATCGTGCCTAGTGCTCCTATGATTATGGGTACGATTTCCACTGGCATATCCCATATCCTTCTTATTTCTATTTTCAGATCTTATACTTATCCATTTTTTTCCCTTCTCTTCTCTTCAACTCTGGTGTCCCATGGTATTGCGACATCAATGAGTGATACTTTCTTCTTGACTTTGTCAATCAACGTCACGTTTGGTCTGTTTGCACGTATCACCCTATCCGTTCTGATACCATAGTCCCAGAGGATCTTTGCCTGATCGTTTTCTATCACTCCTTCAGGTTGGTGCTCGTACCACTTATTACTGCAAGGTAGCTGGTGTTTCTTGCACAGGCTCCAGTGGGGCTTTTGCCACTGAATCATGCCTCTTTTTGTACTGGTTCTGTGCAAGTGCCGGGCATTCACTTGCTATGTGGTTTACGGTTTCATTTTTCGTATTGCACTTCGGCACAAGATCAGGCACTTAGGGCCTGATCTTGTGCCGCTGTTATCATTCCTTCAGTTTCCTTCTTTAGCTCTCCCCTCTGTAGCCATTGCCATGTGTCATCGCTGGCTAGTTCTTTAGTCTGTCTCATGTATTGTCCATGCATTGGTTTGTTGTGCCAGTCCCTCTGTTCTGTCTGTCTTTTCTCCTGTCTCTGTATATTTCTGGGTCTTCGTCTACTGGTTTTATTAGTCCTTCTTCCCATGCCCAGGCACTTTCGGCCAGCTCGTCTTCACTGGTTTTCAGATATTGCCCCAGTGCTCTGTTTTCAATGTTGACGCAGTTCCCTCTATACTTAGTAGTCCCTCTCCCTCCTTCCTTTCGTGTTATGTATAGTCTGTCCGTATTTGCTCTTGGGTGTAGTGCTTTGTGTATTGTCATTTGTTTTCCTGGTTTTTCTGATCTATGCTGCGGAGTTCTACCTTCGTCCATTCCACTATTCCTGCGCTGTATCTGATTACTGGCACTGCCCATGTGTTTATGGCTTTTATCATATTTCCGGCGTTGAGTTTTGACTTGAGTATCGCCTTGAGTCTCTGCATATATTCTTTCCTGATCGTGTCCTTCATCTCTTGGTGTTTTATATCTCCTCCTTCCATTATCCCCAGGTATTTGTATCCTGTCTCATCTATGTGTTTGATGTTGCTCCCATCTGGTAGCTTTATCCCTTCAGTTCTCGTTACTTTGCCTTTTTGTATGTTGACTAAGGCGCATTTTTCTATTCCAAACTCCAGTCTGATGTCCCCAGATACAATCCTTACAGTCTGGATTAGGTATCTATTTCCTTGATGCTCTTACCATACAGCTTGATGTCGTCCATGAACATCAGATGGTTGATTTTGTTGCCTCTTTTCTTGAGTTGGTACCCGGCATCCATCTTCTGTAGTACTTTTGTCATGGGAATCATGGCTACTACGAAGAGTAGTGGGGACAGTGAGTCGCCCTGGAAGATCCCTCTCCTGATATTAACCTCTGCTTAGTCTTATTCCAGAGCTTGTAAGTATTGTATTCCAGTTGCGCATTGTATTTTTGAGGAAGCTGATGGTATTTTCCTCTGCCCCATATATTTTCAGGCATTGCTATTAGCCATGTGTGTGGTATCATGTCCGAAGGCTTTTCTTATAGTCTATCCATGCCATGCTTTAGGGTTGGTTTTCCTTCTCCCATTATTATTATATTATTTTATTATTATTATTATTATTTATTATTATTTATTAATTATTATTATTATTTTATTTTTTTTTTTTTTCTTTTTTTTTTTTTTTTTTTATTTTTTTTTTTTTTGCTCTATCACAGTCCTCCAATTCGACTGGGTGGTATTTATAGTGTGGGGTTCCGGGTTGCATCCTGCCTCCTTAGGAGTCCATCACTTTTCTTACTATGTGTGCCGTTTCTAGATCACACTCTTCTGCATGAGACCTGGAGCTACTTCAGCCTCTAGTTTTTTTCTAGATTCCTTTTCAGGGATCTTGGGATCGTGCCTAGTGCTCCTATGATTATGGGTACGATTTCCACTGGCATATCCCATATTCTTCTTATTTCTATTTTCAGATCTTGATACTTATCCATTTTTTCCCTCTCTTCTCTTCAACTCTGGTGTCCCATGGTATTGCGACATCAATGAGTGATACTTTCTTCTTGCTTTGTCAATCACGTCACGTCTGGTCTATTTGCACGTATCACCCTATCCGTTCTGATACCATAGTCCCAGAGGATCTTTGCCTGATCGTTTTCTATCACTCCCTCAGGTTGGTGCTCGTACCACTTATTACTGCCAAGGTAGCTGATGTTTCTTGAACAGGCTCCAGTGGAGGGCTTTTGCCACTGAATCATGCCTCTTTTTGTACTGGTTCTGTGCAAGTGCCGGGCATTCACTTGCTATGTGGTTTATGGTTTCATTTTTCGTATTGCACTTCCTACATGAGGGAGATGTTATGTTATTTCCGTCTATCGTACTTTGAACATATCTGGTTCTTAGGGCCTGATCTTGTGCCGCTGTTATCATTCCTTCAGTTTCCTTCTTTAGCTCTCCCCTCTGTAGCCATTGCCAATTGTCATCGCTGGCTAGTTCTTTAGTCTGTCTCATGTATTGTCCGTGCATTGGTTGTTGTGCCAGTCCTCTGTTCTTTCTGTCTTTCTCCTGTCTCTGTATATTTCTGGGTCTTCGTCTACTTTTATTAGTCCTTCTTCCATGCACTCTTTAGCCACTCGTCTTCACTGGTTTTCAGATATTGCCCCAGTGCTCTGTTTTCAATGTTGACGCAGTCCTCTATACTTAGTAGTCCTCTCCCTCCTTCCTTTCGTGTTATGTATAGTCTGTCCGTATTTGCTCTTTTGGGTGTAGTGCTTTGTGTATTGTCATTTGGTTTCCGGTTTTATTCAGATTCTATGCTGCGGAGTTCTGCCTTCGTCCATTCCACTATCCTGCGCTGTATCTGATTACTGCACTGCCCATGTGTTTATGGCTTTTATCATATTTCCGGCGTTGAGTTTTGACTTGAGTATCGCCTTGAGTCTCTGCATATATTCTTTCCTGATCGTGTCCTTCATCTCTTGGTGTTTTATATCTCCTCCTTCCATTATTCCCAGGTATTTGTATCCTGTCTCATCTATGTGTTTGATGTTGCTCCCATCTGTAGCTTATCCCTTCAGTTCTCGTTACTTTGCCTTTTTGTATGTTGACTAAGGCGCATTTTTCTATTCCAAACTCCATTCTGATGTCCCCAGATACAATCCTTACAGTCTGGATTAGGGTATCTATTTCCTTGATGCTCTTACCATACAGCTTGATGTCGTCCATGAACATCAGATGGTTGATTTTGTTGCCTCTTTTCTTGAGTTGGTACCCGGCATCCATCTTCTGTAGTACTTTTGTCATGGGAATCATGGCTACTACGAAGAGTAGTGGGGACAGTGAGTCGCCCTGGAAGATCCCTCTCCTATATTAACCTCTGCTAGGTCTTTTTATTTCCAGAGCTTGTAAGTATTGTATTCCAGTTGCGCATTGTAGTTTGAGGAAGCTGATGGTATTTTCCTCTGCCCCATATATTTCAGGCATTCTATTAGCCATGTGTGTGGTATCATGTCGAAGGCTTTCTTATAGTCTATCCATGCCATGCTTAGGTTGGTTTTCCTTCTCCTACTGTTCTTCATTACCATTTTGTCTATCAGGAGCTGGTCTTTTGTGCCCCTACACTTCCTTCTGCAGCCTTTCTGTTGGTAGGGGATGGTGTTTGTCTCCTCTAGGTAGTTGTATAGCCTTTCACTGATGATACCTGTTAGTAACTTCCACATTATTGGTAGGCAGGTGATAGGCCTGTAGTTACTGGCTATATTTCCCTTACTCTTGTCTTTTTGTACTAAGGATGTTCTTCCTGTGGTCATCCATTTGGGTGCTTGGTGATTTGAGATACAATGCTGGAGTTGTTCTGCTATTCGTGGGTGTATAGGTCCTTGAAGTTTTTGAGCCAGTATCCATGGACTTCATCGGGGACCTGGGGCTTTCCAGTTTGGCATTTTCTTTAGTTGGTGTCTGACTGTGTCTGTCGTGATCTCTGTGAATCTTTGTTTTATTCTCCCTGTTTCTTCTTCCTTGACTTCCTGGAGCCATGTTGCATGTTTGTTGTGTGATACCGGATTGCTCCATATGTTTTCCATATTATTATTATTATTATTATTATTATTATTATTATTATTATTATTATTATTATTATTATTATTAAATTCAGAAAATGAACCCTATTCGTATGGAACAAACCCACCAAAGAGTTCATTGACCTGAAGTTCAAGGCTCCAAAAAAGATGTAATTCATCAGAAAGAAGGAACAGAAGTAATAGAAAATACGGGAAGAAGAGAATCAGTTCATGAGAAAAAGAACAAATTCAGTTAACAAATTGATAAACAAAATAGATAGAAACGTAAGTAAATTGTTAAAATACAACAGTTGTTTAACTTAGGGTAGTAATGCGTTCGATTACTAAGGCTTATTTGCTTGTCTGTGACGGGGTCCAAAACAAATCCCGTGTAGTGGGGAATTGACCTTTCGACGGAACCTGTGACCCTTCCTCGAAATTGGTGGCCTCATCTCCTGAGGTGGGTATCTTGTCTTTGTTATCATTTCTAATTGCCAATTAGGCCACCCTGTATACCTCACTTCCTTCCTCTATACATTTTGTCTTGATTTAAACTTGTTTTAGAGTGTTGGTTCCCATCAACTGGTGGTCCGTGGCGACATTTTGGGTGGTCCACAGGACGCTCACTGTGTTTGGTAATTAACTGGAGATTGGTACGTATATTTTTAAATTTACTGAAATTCAGTAAGAACAATTTTACTTAGATTAATCACTGACCATTCATTTATTCTATTATTTAAAATAAAAGGGTTCAAAGAATATATTGACAACCTTCAGGTTGTACTCCTTACTTGAGAAAAATATTTCAGTCCAAAATGTTTATTTCTTCTTGCTTGAGAAAAATATTTCAGTCCAAAATGTTTATTTCTTCTTGCTTGAGAAAAATATTTCAGTCCAAAATGTTTATTTCTTCTTGTTTGAGAAAAATATTTCAGTCCAAATGTTGATTGTTTATTGATCGTTGCTCAAAAGCGGAATGGTCCACGATATTTTTTTTTTATTAAGATTGTGGTCCATATCCTGAAATGAGTTGAAAACCACTGATTTAGAGCGTGGGTGTTTTTTTTTATCAAGTGGGTGTCCTTTTTATTAAGCGGATGTTTTTTTAATCAAGTTTCCTGGGCCTGCAGCCTCCGGTGCTCACGTTGTTAAACTCAAAATAAGGCAAAATCATTCCTATTTTCACTTTTTAAATTTCGTATTCATTTTTAAATAATACAATAATATTAACATTAAGACAGTATAATAAATACGCGTTATATATCTCGACTAAAAAGCAAATAATCATGATAACGATGTACTCGTTTCTGGCGTTCTTCCGTACAGTGTATACATCGAGCATTGGAAGTAATCTGGAAACCTCAGTTATTGCAAAGAGGCTTTAACATTAGCTCGGCTGATCCCCAGATCATTTAGTAAAACGGGGTGTCTTTAATCTATAACGTTGGTTACGACACCATTATAAAGATAAAATTATTATTTCACATAAACTTAACAACGAAGAATTGCTTTGGATTATTATCGCTTGGGAAAATTGCACATAGAATGTTGTATTTATTTGCGAATGATAATAAACCTTTTAAGTATATTTTTCTCATTGATTTTGAAGGGTAATATTCAACCAGATATAGTTAGTAACGGTATTGAAATACGATTCCTGGTAAGGTATCCATTTTCATGTTAGAAAAGATACATATGTGGTAACTGTGTATTATTATTATTATTATTATTATTATTATTATTATTATTATTATTATTATTATTATTATTATTATTATTATTATTATTATTATTATTATTTATAAACAAAATCCTCATAGTAGCACGAGTCTTCAAATGGAGAAACAAATCCCCAGTTATGTAAATGTACATATATTTAAATTTAAAAATTTAAGGATAGCTTTCGGGAATCTGTTCGGTTCCCCTTATCAATCTGACACGTTGATATAGCACTCCAGCAAAATAAACATAACAGATTCTCGAAAGCTATCCTTAAAGTTTTAAATTTAAATATATGTGCATTTACATAACTGTGGATTTGTTTCTCAATTATTATTGTTATTATTTTTATGATTATTATTATTATTATTATTATTATTATTATTATTATTATTATTATTATTATTATTATTATTATTATGCTGTTCTTCACATGCATCATGTAAAAAATTGGAAGTTCATAGTATTTTATTTTATTTTAACTCTTTACCCATAAGTGAAGTATATAAATATTATTATGGCTCTCAGATCCTCTTGAAGAGCTTCTGGCGGAGATTATTTCAACAGCACCAAAAATTACATGTGAGACGATATACCCACCTGTGTGAGTATTTATTATAGGAAAACTCTTCGCCAACGAAAGAAATCCCACACTGATACATGATGAAATTAATGTCTTTATTCTGTCTCGGAAATAATAACAATAGTAGTTAAAAAGGTTAATGTAAGTTTCGTTCAGCTGAACTGAACAGAATCGTTGCAGTCTTTGGAGTCCGATTTGGGCACCTCGTGTTGATATTGAACGCGAATGAAGAGAATGGGTCGCTCATTCGCTTAAATGGCGCCGTTATCGGTAGTAAAAACTGGGGACAAATTATGCCTACGTGTCAAAAGCTCCGGCCACGATCGCTTCCGCGAGTACGAGAAAGCGCAGTTGCCCAATGGGGAAGTATTGGGGCAGTGATCGGACAAACTTCTTTTCTCTCTCTCTCTCTCTCTCTCTCTCTCTTTTTTATTTTTTTATTTTTTGCTGATTAACCCGTTTGTCATGGGAGATTTTGCGGTTTTTTAACATTTTTTTTTTTTTTGTGAGGGGTCGGGGCGGCGGGGTGAAGGGAAGGGGGAGAAATAAATACTATTAGCTGGTAGAGAATCCAGACCTGTCATGCTCTGTTGAGGTATTGAGATGTCGCATTGCTGAGTGATATAGGTGTTTGTGTGTGTGTGTGTGTGTGTGTGTTTCTTTTCATTAAAAGGCTACTTCACTATTGACGATAAGTCTCATAAGTATGAGATATATATCTTAAAAAGGGCGCAGTAGTGAATTGTTAATCTCAGCTCTTACTGGTTAGAGACAGATCGCTTAGAGACAAGTGCTGGATTCATTGAAGTATGGTGAAATGAAAAACAGCCAAGAATGATAACCAATGCAATTTGAGGTCGGTGACGCCTCGGAAATCACATGTTTTGGATATGCGGTACCTGTGGTTACTAGGCGCCCCGCAGGGCGTGTCTGCAGGTGTGTTCGTAGCATTCGATATATGGTTTTGATGATGGGTAATGAGAATAAGAGAGGACACTTTTTTATTACTTGTGACAGTGTGCGGAACACAGCTGGAAAAGGTCTTGAGAAATATTGAGAAGTATTGCGGGCCCATTGAATAAGGTAACGTAAGTTAACCTTTGAAATGATAAAATATGTAGGAGAAAGAGAACTGTGGTGCGGTACACATTCCTTTCGATTAACTTTCACGAGTGAAGTGGTGTAATAATTATGGTCTCTTTATTTCAGATGGGTTCAATGTCACCATATAGAAAAATGGATTCTCTAAGACGTATTTGACTTATTAAAAATGGTGTTGTTAGTCGGACATAGAGAGATTACAGGGGGTACTTACTTAAACCTGATTTGGGAGAGGAAAATGACCGTTTAACGGTTTTTTGGGGGTCAGAGTTAATTCATTTTATTCCACTTTAATGTATTCATTTTGTTCAATTTCAATGTCAGCTAATTTGGGAAATAAAAAGTATATTTTTTTGTTTCTAGTGGGGTTTATTACCCTAGTCTTGCATTTCAGCTAACTCCCAGAGAGTTTCAGTCACAGATCGAGGGTAGGTAGTTGTTTGATAGCAGTTTCTTTAATTTTATTTATACGAATATCATTTGGTCCTAAAAACTCGTTTAAGATATATAAATATATATATATATATATATATATATATATATATATATATATATATATATAATATATATTATATATACATGTATATATTTAATATATATATATATATATATATATATATATATATATATATATATATATATATATATATTACGTTTCCTCTGATGGTCTGCTACGAAAGCTTGTGGTATGGCCCTGCAGACTCCGTGCCCTAGCTTCTTGGTGATTTTCACACAACACAGATCATTTCTAAATAGAAATTATTGCTATTTCATCGGGAGATGAGGTTCGTTTTCAATTTTGGAGGTATTCCTTCTCACAGTGATGTGAACAAAGCCCATTGGTACTTCCTAGATCACACAGTGTCCATGTAGTACCACTGATAAGCATTGCTTTAGTAGTAGCAGTCATTTTAAATTGGCTGAACCTGATGTCTGTGATGCAGGACTTCTCCTCTACTTAGAAAGTATTCTTCAAACCAAGGACCCATTAATGGACCCATTATTTCCACCAGGCGTTTTGCTGCTCTGCACCATGGATCAGTTATATCCCAAGTCCTACTTAGCGTCCAGTAGCTGCTAACTATCAGTTTTAGACTGATAAGGGTAAGTAACCAGAAAGGTGGATATTACAGGCAGCATTTCCCGATTGCCGCCTCGAATTGAAGGCGGCATCAGGGAAATGCTGCCTGTAATTGCATTTTCATTATTTTTTTCATCCTTAAAAAAAAAAAAAAAAAAAAAAAAGGACAGGAAAAAAGGTATATCGACAAAATGAATTTGTCGGCGTACTTCATTAATGGCATGTATACAGGTGGCTGCATGATCATTAACAGTGCCTTTGGGAAGAGGATAAAAAATGTTTTCTTTTTATTTCACGTGTTTAAAGGCTATGCTAATTATCCGGTGATGGATCGCGCGCGTGCGCACTTGTATATATATCTATATATAGGCAGGAGAAGGGCGCAGGAACATATACACATCCATTACATACATTTATTGTCAATGCGTTTCTTGACCCATGGTCACATCATCAGGACATCTATATAAAAAGGAGCATCCGAGCACATAATTAAAAGAAACCTACATATAGCATAGGAAAACTTAAAATGGAAACTAAGTTAAACTTAAATACTGAATCACACTTAAATACATTTACACATTAAAAACTAAGAAACCTTAAAATGATCCTTAAAAAAACTAAACTCAATAAAAGAAAAAATGAAGAGCAAGGCGCACCTCTCAAAATGACAGAAACAAACACACTAAAAGAATACACAAGAACAGAAAAAGAAGGCGGACAAATATAAACAAACAAGCCAGTTATGCTATGAACAGGGGAACAGCCGATGATTGGCAAATTAACGTAGGTACAATTCTCTTTATTAAAGACTTTCCAAGAGAAGCAGTTCTCCAGGTTCCTTGGCTTGGTCAATTATTTTGAAGTTGTCGTATGTGATCGATGTCTTGCAACTTCTAGCGTGCGATCTTATATGGGAAAGTTCGGGATTAGACAATCTGCAGCCCGTAAGATAACTCACGCCCATGTGAGAATCGGCCCTGACCTTGAGGAGACGCCGAGTCGAACCAACGTAATTCCCGGAGCTACATCCGGGGCACTTGTACTCATATACGACGCCCGACGTCATCAAAGGACAGAGCCGATCCTTGAAGGGAAACAAAGAGCCAATAGTTTTAGGATTTTTTGGAATTAGTTTGATATTTAGAGCACCAATATGTTTTTCAATAATTTTAGCACACTGCTTGGCAAAGTTTTGATTGGTGGGTAAAAAACAAAAGCTTGCATATATAGTAAGTTGAGGTACGTTACATTAGGTATTAAGGGTGCAAGATTTTTATCAAGAACTTTCTTAATAACCTTAAGTACTAGATGGGCAGGGAAACAGTTGTTATGGAAATACTGCTTAAGGAAGAGAATTTCAGAATGAAAAGAGAGCCAATTAGAAGTTAGAGATAGAGCCCGATGCACTAAGGTATGAAAAGATTTAATTTTAAAATTAATAAAACAAGAACTATAAAAATTGGAGCCGAGTCCGGTGAATGTACTTTTCCTAAAAATGGTCGTTAAAATAATCATTGTCCTTAGTAACTAAAACATCAAGGAAAGCCAACTTACCGTCTTGTTCTTTTTCAATAGATGGAAGTTGTTGGCTAGGTTTAAGAATCTGTCAGCATCATATTCATTTTTCAATAGAACGAATGTGTCGTCTATATACATGGTGTAAAATAAGGGACAGAAGGACAAGGGACACTCCTCCATTACTTGCTCCTCCAGGGAGCACATGAAAATGTTGGCAAAGGTGGGGGGGGGGGGGGGGGGGGGACCGAGGGGAGACCCCATCGCCATCCCATCGAGCTGTTTAAAAAGCTGGTTACTAAAAAGAAGGGCCGTGTCCAGCACGGCTAATTCTAAAATTGTTTTAAAAGATTCATAATAAAAATTACAATATATAAAGTCAGGTGTAGGGAACAATTTGGTTAAAATAAGATCAATGGTCTCCCTCACAGGAACGTTAGTAAAGAGGGATTCTACATCTAAACTGACCATATACAAATCTGAATCTTGTGAGAGGATCTTAGTTTTAAAATCTTCGGAGTTTCTTAGGGTATATTCATTCCGGGTCAACGGCTCCAATAAAGGTACCAGAAACTTAGCAAGCTTGTAGTTGGGCGTATTGTAGGAGGCTAGGATAGGGCGGAGGGGAACCCCTTGTTTGTGGATCTTAGGCAGGTCTTACAGGATACCAAAGGAGGATCCGCTGGAAAAAAGGTCATCATAAGTTTTCTCATTAATTATTCCTTCATTTTGAGAGATCGTAAAAATCTATTGATCCTGTCTTCTATCCGGTACATTTCTTGATAGTTGGGTTGTCCATTTTTAGTGAATTTGGTGGGATCATCGAGTATCGTGTTCATTTTATTTAAATAGTCAGTTTTATCTAAAATAACAACCCCTCTTCCCTTATCAGGTCTAACAACTATGATGTCTTCACGTTTTGACATATTCTTAAGTATTTCGTAATCCTCCTTCTTGAAAAAGGGACCCCAGTTAGTTCTTAATTTGTCAAACGTATTATGAGAGACTATCATTAGTTCATTTTGTAGGCGTAAGATATCTCTACATAGATCGAGTCTTTTAATACGTTGGAATACTATTTCCAAGGGTAGAAAGAATTGGCAAAAATTGGGTTTATAATTAGGTAAACAGAAGTCTAACCCGAATGAGAGGAGAAATATTTCCCTTTTAGAAAGTACATATTGTGAAAAATTAAAAACAGTATTATAGTGATTATGGAATTTAGGAAGCAAAACACCTAAATTGGCCAATTTTATAGCTTGTCTGTTTTGTATGCCATTTAAAAAATTGAGTACTTTGGTAAAAAGACGGACAAAAATGAACCCATCAATGATGGAAAGAGAGTCGAGTACCTCAGAACTGATGAGTGAATAATATTTGCACAATCTATCTGAGATTTGAGGGCGGTCGGACAGACAATAGTAGTGTTCTTTTACAGAAAACTAAAAAGCAAGTAATGAATAAGGAAATAAGAAGCTTTCTACAACATGATCCTCTTCTGCCATCAGAGATCTTAGCTAATTTTGTTTCAGTGTATTTTGCCTCTTTTGTGCTATCGTTCCCTATTATCGCCTCTCTCTCTCTCTCTCTCTCTCTCTCTCTCTCTCTCTCTCTCTCTCTCTCTCTGTAAAGCTCACCTTGACGCCTTTATTATTCTCAGCTTGTAGCGTCGGCAACCGTGCCCTTTTTCCTATTGTTCTCATAAAATCTTTATAAAATCACTGTTAATTACCCCATCCTTTCACTGGGGAAATAATCTTCTTTGTGAACTCCTTAATGCCCGTCCTGTATTCATCCTCCTAAAATCACATTTTCTTCAAAACCAGATGCGGAAAATATATTTACAAGAGATTAAGTCAGGAAATCTTATTAGGAAAGAAATTTAGTTAAGAAATGATCGCTACAGCTTTCAACTAGTGCATTGTTCCTTTCCCAACTTTGATATAAGGTCATGTAAACTCGATATCGTAGGCCTGTTTCATTGCAATTGATATTGAAGTCCATTACTGTGAGAGAGATAACTCCATTTGTAATATAAGTACCCTCCATCAGTGGTCACGCACTTACAGACCCATAGACCCTAAACTATACTCGGTTTTTTTCCATCTGTCCATCCGCTTGTGGTGTTTGCGTATGGTAACACTGCGTCCCGGGCTTTAGATAGTTACATTCAGCTTACATTCAACAATAATAACAATATCCTATTTCGAATATTACCTGTGTAATTCGCATATAGTAAATTATTAAAACATTTTTCAGTTGCAAATGTACACCAGGATATCCTTTTATTTACTTAAAACTTACATATAGCGTAACTATCTAAAGCACGGGACGCAGTGTTACCATGCGAAAACACCACAGGCGGTTGGACAGATGGAAAAAAACAGAGTATAGGGACTTGTTCTCATAAATAGTTAGAGCCCCCTGCTACTGTGAAAAAAAAATGTCGGCCACTCTATTTATTTAGGTAAATATCTTGTACCAGTCCAGTTCGGTATCAGAATTCCCGAAGACATTTTAAAGGACTTGACCTCCAACGTTGTTCTTGAGATGAATATTGAACGCAAATTCAGGTCTCAACCTAAGCCTCAGTTTTGGGGCAGGGCAACTATTATTATTATTATTATGAACTTACTCGTACAAGATGCGAGAACTGGAGACGTTAATGACCGCGTAAGGCGATTAATGAAGTTTTGACGGGGAGATATTCCCAGAATTAACTCGAATCAAATCAAGCTCGTTAAAGGGTAAACAGCTAAAACATTGGGAAAGGATTTCGTGTGGTTGTGGGCGTCCGTCCATGCCGACTTTACCAGTTTTGTACGTACACAAGAAAAACCGACATACCAGTTGTACACTCACAAGAAACAAATTATAATTTTAGAGGGACTTTATACCTTAATAATGCTGGATCTTACTTCCTTTCTGGAAACATAGAATGAAGGAATGCCTACGGCAAACGTTGGAAAAAAAAAAAACATTTTGTTTCAGTTACGTGACGAAAGGAAATGACTGAGTGAGGATAATTGTTTTCAAGTGTGATACTCTCTCTCTCTCTCTCTCTCTCTCTCTCTCTCTCTCTCTCTCTCTCTCTCTCTCTCTCTCTTGTATTCATTTCTGTTACGTAAATAAATGTCAAAAGAACTTGTTATAGTTGCTTATATGAATATATGTAGATGTGAATTTTAATTACTGATGAAACATAAGATCTGCTAATGGGCCAAGAATCAAGAGAGGGAAACTTTGCTTTTAATGTTTTAATTAAAACAAAATACTAATAAGAAGCCCAGTCATTTTTATAGGAGCCTGGTCCTACTTCTTGGTCATTCAAATCTGTAGTATACTTAAAGTATACTTCTACTTACATATACAATCTTGTACAATTTCCAGGCACGCCTGAATAAACGTAAGCTCTTCATACTAATTATTGATTTCTAAGAAATAGACGGCCACATAATATCCAACCTGAAGGCAGAAACATACGAGCAGAGAATTCTGATATTTATAATTATTGTACATAATCATAACCTACGAGATGACGTAATTTGTTATATAATTAATAATAATAATAATAATAATAATAATAATAATAATAATAATAATAATAATAATAATAATAATAATAATAATAATAATAATAATATAATAATAATATCTTGGGAGTTGTTAGGGCCTCTGAGAGAGGTCCGCTTCAGGTTCGATATGAAATAAATAAAAAAAAAATATTTCAACACCAACAGTTGAAACTGGGGATACGAATATAGAAAGAAACACTAACACAGCAAAGGTTTATTTACAAGCTTACTAACAAAGGTAAATGCAGAATGGTATCTCCTATTTACATAAAAAAATAAAATCTTACACTGCATGAACGGGGGAACAGTGAGATAATTCAAATACTTGCTGCTAAGTTTAGTGATTCGAAGCGATGGATTCACAAAAGGAAAATGGTGATTGCAGGCGTCCTCTTGACTCCGTATGGCAGAAAATAGTCTACTCTTGATACTTGAAAGGCAGGAACTCCCCAAAACCTCTAGCACGACCTTTTCTTCTCTGAAGTCTGCTCAACGTCGAGTTAACTCGGTCGTCCACTCCTGAAGACGACTAGACCAGTATCCAACCAACTCTCGAGCAACTTTTCTTCTGATCCTTCGTCGGTCTCTTTCTCTCTTATCTCTCACGGATGATCTCTGCTGCTGCTGATCTCTCACCGATAATGTGATCTGTGGCTCTTACTGAGGATATCTCTCTGTGACTAACTGGTGTCTCTCTTTTACGATCTCTGTTCTCTGCTGCTCGTCCGTCGTATTACACGGCACTCTGGGGGGCGGAGCCTATGGCAAATGTAACAGGCTCCCGAGATTACTAGAACTTCTTAGAAGACTCTCGACGAAATATTGCATCATATTTCGCTGCGTTTCTCCCGCCACTTAGGCGCGTGTAGCGCTCCACAACACGCCCGACGATTCCAGAACAGGCATCTCCAACACGGGCGCGAAAGCCTCCTTATTGCCGAACTTCTCGAAAATGCGTTTTCCTTTCCTTTAACTTCCTTTGCTATGAAGCAATTACCATCACAGGAGTAGACCCTCTTTTAAACAAGTCTTGTTAAAAAGGATTGCTAAATCAACTCCATTAGTTTTGTATAGTGTTCTCTATTCTCCTTATCAAGGATGTCTCAGTGTTGCTAAAATCCTTGATAAGAAGAGTAGTGAAGACTCTATATACAAAATTAATGGGGCTGATGCAGCAATCATTTTTTAATAATAATAATAATAATAATAATATAATAATAATAATAATAATAATAATAATAATAATAATAAAGGAAACAGACTTGTAAATGAATAACGATGTAGAAAAAACGCATCCATTTACTATATGGAAAAGGTAAATTTAATAATAAAAAAAATAATGCACATTTCATCAAAGTCAAGGATAAACGAATAAATGTTTATGACGATTCATAAAATTACGATCATATAATTAGTCTCCTTATCAGTGGAGTAACCCAAGGTCAGGTTAGGTCAGAGTTCGGATGGGTGACCACCAAAGAAAACATGATCATTTAGCAACAGACGGCTCCTAGTTGCATGAGCCTATATAGGGCTAGTGTAGGGCCAGCAGCCTCATCCCAAAAACGTTTATGAAAAGTTGCAAAAAAAGCAAAGCATGATTTGAATTTCACCTTATAGGGGGTGCGAGCTAAAAACTAGTCAAATAGTGAATTGTTTCATTGACGAAAATTAAAATAAATATGGTATATTCTATAAAAATAATTGTTCTGTACTTTAATAAAATATGCTATATTTTATTAAAATAATTGTTTTGTATCTTGAACTCAACGTGAAACATCTTTTTCTGACGTTGTTATGCTTTTCCATAGTGCTTTCCTAACCCCGCCCCCCCAACAAGAACAACAACAGCTAGATCAAGAAAAAAAATTATAGTTATAAAATTTGCAGCACTACTTAGGAGAATGGTGTCAGTAGGGATGGGTCACATGGTGGCTTGAGAATAGAATAGAACATAGAAGTTCCGCCAAAGAATATAGAATTCAGCCCAAAGTCCAAGCGCTGGGGCCCATGAAGTCACTCAGCGCTGAAGAGGAAACAGACAGAAAAAGGTTTGAAAGGTGTAATAAAAGGAGGAAAACCTCAAAGCAGTTACGATACGAATCAACTGAGGGTTAAGGAAAGTAAGATGGAAGAAAGAGAATATGAACGGAGGTACAGTTAAAGGAATGAAAAGGGCAGCTATGGGCCAAAAGAAGGGACGCTGCAAAGAACCTTAAGTAATCGTCCCTCTAACAATCATTTATACAGTCAACCTAACGTTGTATTAAGTAATATCTGTAATTCATTTTTAAACTACGGAACAAATCGCATTTGAAAATGATAAAATATAAATAAGACAATGCATTGATATAAAAAACTCCAATACAGAACTAAAGGAAGCTTACGAAAAAGCCACTGGCTGGTAAAGCACAGCCCACGAAAGCAGTTGAAAGTTGAATAAACACGAAAATAGCAATGAAGAGAAATTAAATGAGGAGCCCCGAGGAAGAAGTCTCCTACAGCAGAAGTACTACTACAACCCTTAAGAGGCTTACCACATTCCCCGAAGTGAAATACCCTTCTTCTGAGCGAACCATGATCAGAAGACGCGGCGTCTGGAGGGTATGATATAATTCCCAAATATTGCAATAAACTTCAACACTATCTGTTGAGGAGGAGGAAGAGGAGGAGGAGGAGGAGGAGGAGGAGGAGGAAGAAGAAAAGGAGAAGGGAATGGGTCTCTTGCTCCTTAAAACTGGGATCAGATCTTGAAGGCACTTTCCAGGATCTCTCGGGATGATATCAGGACTCCTGCCTGAATCTGGAATCGGTCCTTCTCTCTCTCTCTCTCTCTCTCTCTCTCTCTTCTCTCTCTCTCTCTCCTTGCCCCTCAACTAGATCCCCATTTTCTGTTCCACTCCCCTGGGCCTAAGAGGATTTCCCTCGGTCATGAACCGATTGAGGAGGAAAATGAAAGAGAATCTCAAAGTGCTTTTCATGCATTACCTACGGCTTCTGGGAAACGATTTTCTTCCATTTTATAACATATTTTTCATTATTAATATTATTGTTATCATTAATATTCTCTCCTCGAATCAAACTTCCACAATAAGAAAGAAAACGATACAATTAACTCTCCCGATCTCGTCAAGACCCAAAGAGGGTTGAGGAGGTTTGCAGTCCAGATTCTCTCTCTCTCTCTCTCTCTCTCTCTCTCTCTCTCTCTCTCTCTCTCTCTCCCATTCTTTTTTCCTGTCGCCAATTTCTGCAGTGATTGCAATTCCTCGATTTTCATGACTTCTGAAGTAGTTGTAACAAGTTTGGACGAATTCCAGCAGCTATGGAGATTTGTCTTTCAGTGTCATCTTCACCCAATCTATCTCCTCTTTTCTCTCTCTCTCTCTCTCTCTCTCTCTCTCTCTCTCTCTTTTCGACTCGATGTGATTTTGAATTCCGTTTATCTCGTAGACAGAGATATGTTTTCGTAATAAAATTTTTTTTCTTATTACCAGTATTATCTTTGAAAGGTTAAAGTCATCTGGAGAGGTTACATTTAGTTGACTGATTGGTGGTGGATAGAATATATATATATATATATATATATATATATATATATATATATATATATATATATATTAAAAGTAAGCGAATAAAGCCTTATCTACTCAAAAATCATTTAAAACTCACTGCAGCCATTAAATTCATTATCATCATAATCGAAAGATACAAGTGATAAGAAAACGTAACATTCATTTTATAAATTGATAGTGGATGAATATATACAGAGAATTAAATTAAGCGAATACAACGTAAACCATTCATATATCAAACAATAATGCTAATAATGAACAGTCATCTTTGATCTGCTGATATAATACTGATAATAAAAAGTCATCAAGAATTTAAACAGAACTACACATCTGTCAAAGAGGTTGATGATTTATTTGTAAGTATCGAACATTCACAATTCTACATTCATTGAGGCTCAGGATCAACAGCCGATAGTCACAGTCTGCTCTTGAAACCTGCCACATCTATAAGAATATGACATTACGGATTTCATAAAGAGAAAGGCAGAAATAACGTTAACCTTCGATTGATATCACGTAAGGAACAATTGAAAAACTGCTACGAAGTCTCTTCGGCGCAATCGAGTTTTCCGTACAGCGTATATTGCTGTATGAAACTCACAGCCGGCCGTGGTGACCGGTCTTGTTGCATTACCAGACGCATGACCCTGGCTAACTTCAACCTTAAATAAAATCAGAACTACTGAGGCTAGAGGGCTGCAATTTTGTATGTTTGATGAGTGGACGGTGGATGATCGACATACCAAATTGCAGCTCTCTAGCCTCATTAGTTTTGAAGATCTGAAGGCGGACACAAAAAGCGCGGACGGACAGAAAAATAGCCATCTCCATAGTTTGACAGCAAATTAAACAAGTACATGTCTACAAGAAATAATTTTCTTTCATGTTGCCTTTATATATTTCCATATAACTTTGTGTTTATAACCCTTTCATATTTTCATATACCTTTGTTTATGTACCCTCTTTATCCATCTTATCTTTAAGGTCCGTTCACTTTTCTTTCTTCCGCCATCACTCTCATCTCTCCCTTCTTCCATTTCGTAAAAAATCCACACTTTCGGAATATCTGGATTTATGACGCATTTATTCAACTACATCGTTAAGCTTTCATCCGCTCCTTTAATTCCTAACAGTGCAGTACATTACGTTTCTTACACATTACCTACTACCACCTCTATCACGGCTCACCACCGCCACCGTTGCTTGTACCGGATCACCACCATCCCCGTCCTCTCATCTCCTATTTCCATTTTTATGTCGCCACATCTCTCCCGGGATCAAAATAACTCAATTATACACTGCTCGACACCTCTTCTCCCTTTCTTCTTCTTCTTCTCCCTCCACCTCCTACTCCTCCTCCTCCTCCTCGTCTTCCTCCACATCCTACTCATCCTCCTTGGGTTCATCACTGATATTCCACTTTCTTGCTCACCCCATTCCTATATCTTGACCTATCTTTTCTATTCTTCTCTCCCTCCTCTAGTCCATTCCCCTTCCATCCAGACTTTCCTAAGGAGAAGGAGAAGAAGAAGAAGAAGTTCCAGCCAAGCATCCCCAATCAAAACTTTGCCCTCTATCCCATGCGGTCTCAAAGGAATCAACTGGCTTTCTTAAGCGGCTCCCAAATTCCACCACAGCCCAAGAGGGAAGAAGAGACTAATCGACCGATATCAAAGGTCCCACATTACCTGTTAATACACAAGAGAAATTTTCTTCGGCAGAGAACTTAGTTCCATTCCTAACAGCTCCTCCTCCTTTGCCGTAAAGATGTAGACCAACGTCATCAGGTCTTTTATCAAAGAAGAGGGGAAAGCGGGAATTATTTTTTATTCATAGCTACTCAGACCTTATGGCAAGATTCTAGATAAGAAAGAGAGCAATTACAGGAGCCCCGAGGAAGAAGTCTCCTACAACAGAAGTACTACTACAACCCTTAAGAGGCTTACCACATTCCC
The DNA here is from genome assembly GCF_015104395.2 of Macrobrachium nipponense. Taxonomy (NCBI): domain Eukaryota; kingdom Metazoa; phylum Arthropoda; class Malacostraca; order Decapoda; family Palaemonidae; genus Macrobrachium; species Macrobrachium nipponense. Next base: position 37,246,597 of record NC_087208.1, on the reverse strand, counting down.
CGAAGTGAAATACCCTTCTTCTGAGCGAACCATGATCGGAAGACGCGGCGTCTGGAGGGTATGATATAATTCCCAGCTATTGCAATAAACTTCAACACTATCTGTTGTGGAGGAGGAGGAGGAAGAAAAGGAGAAGGGAATGGGTCTCTTGCTCCTTAAAACTGGGATCAGATCTTGAAGGCACTTCCCAGGATCTCCCGGGATGAAATCAGGACTGCTCCCTGAATCTGGAATCAATCCTTCTCTCTCTCTCTCTCTCTCTCTCTCTTCTCTCTCTCTCTCTCTCCTTGCCCCTCAACTAGATCCCCATTTTCTGTTCCACTCCCCTGGGCCTAAGAGGATTTCCCTCGGTCATGAACCGATTGAGGAGGAAAATGAAAGAGAATCTCAAAGTTCTTTTCATGCATTACCTACCGCTTCTGGGAAACGATTTTCTCCCATTTTATAACATATTTTTCATTATTATTATTATTGTTATCATTAATATTCTCTCCTCGAATCAAACTTCCACATTAAGAAAGAAAACGATACAATTAACTCTCTCGATCTTGTCAAGACCCAAAGAGGGTTGAGGAGGTTTGCAGACCAGATTTTTTTTTTCTCTCTCTCTCTCTCTCTCTCTCTCTCTCTCTCTCTCTCTCTCTCTCTCCTTTCCTTTTTCTTTCTTTTTTCCTCTCGCCAATTTCTGCAGTGATTGCTATTCCTCGATTTTCATGACTTCTGAAGTATTGTAACAAGTTTGGACGAATTCCAGAGCTATGGAGATTTGTCTTTCAGTTGCATCTTCACCCAATCTATCTCCTTTTCTCTCTCTCTCTCTCTCTCTCTCTCTCTCTCGCTCTCTCTCTCTCTCCTTCTCTTTTCGACTCGATGTGATTTTGATTCCGTTTATCTCGTAGACAGAGATATGTTTTAGTAATAAAAAATTTTTTTATTAACGGTATTATCTTTGAAAGGTTAAAGTCATCTGGAGAGGTTACATTTAGTTGACTGAGTGGTGGTGGATAGAATATATATATATACTATATATTATATATATATATATATATATATATATATATATATATATATATATATATTAAAGTAAGCGAATAAAACCTTATCTACTCAAAAATCATTTAAAACTCACTGCAGCCATTAAATTCATTATCATCATAATCGAAAGATACAAGTGATAAGAAAACGTAACATTCATTTTATAAATTGATAGTGGATGAATATATACAGAGAATTAAATTAAGCGAATACAACGTAAACCATTCATATATCAAACAATAATGCTAATAATGAACAGTCATCTTTGATCTGCTGATATAATACTGATAATAAAAAGTCATCAAGAATTTAACCAGAATTACACATCTGTCAAAGAGGTTGATGATTTATTTGTAATTATCCAACATTCACAACTCTAAATTCATTGAGGCTCAGGATCAACAGCCGATAGTCACAGTCTGCTCTTGAAACCTGCCACATCTATGAGAATATGACATTACGGATTTCATGAAGAGAAAGGCAGAAATAACGTTGACTTTGGATTGATGTCAAGTGAGAAACAATTGAACAACTGCTACGAAGTCTCTTCGGCGCAATCGAGTTTTCCATACAGCGTATATTGCTGTATGAAACTCTCAGCCTCCTTCAATCAAACTCTCAGCCAGCCCATGGTGACCGGTCTCGTTGCATTGCCAGACGCATAACCCTGGCTAACTTCAACCTTAGATAAAATAAAAACTACTGAGGCTAGAGGGCTGCAATTTGGTATGTTTGATGAGTGGAGGGTGGATGGTCAACAAACCAAATTGCAGCTCTCTAGCCTCATCAGTTTTGAAGATCTGAGGGCGGACAGAAAAAGGTGCGGACGGACAGACAAACAGCCATCTCAATAGTTTAACAGCAAATTCAACAAGTACATATCTACAAGAAATTATTTTCTTTCATGTTGCCTTTACATATTTCCATATAACTTTGTGTTTATAACCGTTTTCATATACCTTTGTTTATGTACCCTCTTTATCCATCTTATCTTTAAGGTCCGTTCACTTCTCTTTCTTCCGCCTTCACTCTCATCTCTCCCTTCTTCCATTTCGTAAAAATCCCCACTTTCGGAATATCTGGATTTCTGACGCATTTATTCAACTACATCGTTAAGCTTTCATCCGCTCCTTTAATTCCTAACAGTGCAGTACATTACGTTTCTTACACATTACCTACTACCACCTCTATCACGGCTCACCACCGCCACCGTTGCCTGTACCGGATCACCACCGTCCCCGTCCTCTCATCTCCTATTTCCATTTTTATGTCGCCACATCTCTCCCGGGAACAAAATAACTCAATTATACACTGCTCGACACCTCCTCTCTCTTTCTTCTTCTTCTCCCTCTACCTCCTACTCCTCCCCGTCCTCTTCCACATCCTACTCATCCTCCTCCTCCTCATCCTCCTCCTTGAGTTCATCACCGATATTCCAATTTCTTGCTCACTCCATTCCTTTGTCTTGACCTATCTTTTCTATTCTTCTTTCCCTCCTCTAGTCCATTCCCCTTCCATTCAGACTTTCCTAAGAAGAAGGAGAAGAAGAAGAAGAAGAAGTTCCAGCCAAGCATCCCCAATCAAAACTTTGTCCTCTATCCCATGCGGTCTCAAAGGAATCAATTGGCTTTCTTAAGCGGCTCCCAAATTCCACCACAGCCCAAGAGGGAAGAAGAGACCAATCGACCGATATCAAAGGTCCCACATTACCTGTTAATACACAAGAGAAATTTTCTTCGGCAGAGAACTTAGCTCCATTCATAACAGCTCCTCCTCCTTCGCCATAAAAATGTAGACCAACGTCATCAGGTCTTTTATCAAAGGGGAGGGGAAAGTGGGAATTATTTTTTATTCATAGCTACTCGGACCTTATGGCAAGATTCTAGATGAGAAAGAGAGCAATAATAATAATGTTAATATACATACTTTTAAAAAAAATTGACGCTCTGGCCACTCACTTATAAAACTAGTATACAATAATAATGTAGTTACAGAGACCTAGAAGAAGAAGAAGAAGAAGAAGAAGAAGAAGAAGAAGAAAAGAAAAAGTCCTTCGGATGTTCATGCAGCGGTAAATTATTTTCTGAAATCTATCTCACTTCAAGGCTGGTATACTTTGCTAAGTTTTGCCTCAGGGATTTAAAATAAGCATCCTATAGGAATAAAAAAAAACATGAAACTTATAACTTGAGATTGCTTATATCCCTCTATATATTTCTCACTGTGAATGTCATTATTTATACAATGCGGAAGACAAAAACTGCAAAAGTATGTATCACAAGAGTTCATTATTTTGTATCTAATTGTTCTGGCATTTCTTTTTAGATTTATAATGAGCCCCGTTGAAAGATTTATAATGAGCTCTGTTGTTTCATCATTATCTCTTATTTTTGAATTAAATGCGAGTTTCATCTCCATCATGAATATGTCGCAAATATCGTGAACTGAATTGAATATAGAATTTAGGCCAATGGCCAAGCACTAGGACACATGAGGTCATTCAGCGCTGAAATGGAAATTGACAGGAAAAGGTTTGAAAGGTGAAACAGGAGGAAAACCTCGAAGCAGTTGCACTATGAAACAACTGTTAGGCGAGGGTAGAGTGGAAGGTGGAAGAAAGAGAATATGAAAGGAGCTACAGTAAAAAGAAGGAAAGGGATTGCAGATAGGGACCGAAGAGACGCTGCAAAGAACCTTAAGTTATGCCTACAGTGCACCGCATGAGGTGCACTGACGGCACTACCCCCGGACTGGGGTGAAAATGTAAGGATGGGGATGGGGAACTGATTTCGTGAAATAATTCCTTTTAGAAACAACTAACGTACAGGAATCCATACAACTTCAGGACACCCCAGTTAAAACAGATGTGTGACAATCCAGTCCATCGGTCAAAAGGATAAAATCGAGGATATCACTCATTTTTAGTCTCTCATGCTGCAGAAAAAAAGGTATACTAGGCAGTGTTTTAGTCTGGCATATTAATTTCTAATAGCATAACTTCATTGGCAGTTATCATGACAGACCAGGCCGTGGTTAAAGTTTAATGGGCCGTGACTCATGCAGTATTATACCGAGACCACTGACAGATAAATCTATTTACGGTGGTTTCATTATACGGTGTACAAAACACTCGATTGCGCCGAAGAAACGTCAACGCAATTATTACTTCTTCAAGATGTCACTAAAAGCTCAAGTTAAACCTCTCTTTTCGAGTTAGACCTTGAGGGGCGTTTTGTGAAATACGAATTACAAACTATATAAAGATAAGATCTGAAATATTCGCCAAAAGCGACCTGGAAATATGATGCGAGATCGATATCTGAATTATGGGAAGCGAATAGAAAAACCATGAAATTTTCGTGTTAATTCTACATAATTGATGAACAATTAAATAGATTATTATAATAACCCATGCAATTTCGTTACACGTACAAACCGTGTTTTTTTAATCTAAAATAAATTTCTTATGTAATACCACATTTTCTTATGTCTAACCATATTTTCTTATATACATCCATATTCGTTTTTAAAACAGATTTATGACAACATCCGACCCTTACAGCAATGGTACCGGGCCGGTGGGGGTGGAGGGAGGGTTATAGTGGCCAGTGGGCGTAAAGGGGGGAGTTAGAGGATCAAGCAATCCTTAAAGCTCTGGGTCTCAGTCGTGGGAACGCTGGGATCTGGAGTGTCCAAATTCCGATGCTCCGCAGGAGAGTCTTAGGACTCTGGTGGAAGACCAAAACAAAACGAAGGAAGCTATCCTTCTCACTGTTTCGAAATAATATATTTCCTCTGTCTTTCATTTCATTAACTAGTTACTATTATTATTCAGAAAATGAAGCCTATTCGTATGGAACGAGCCCACATAGCTTCCAATGAATATGGCGTCCATTCGAAAGAAGTAAGACGGCGTAAAGGGAAATAAAGAAAGAATACACAGACTTCCTTATTAAAAAATAATCAAAATAAATTAACAAATAAACAAATAGACAAAATTGCATTAAAATGCGAGAAGAATTATGTTGTCCATTAGGGAGAAGTAAGACGACGTAAAGGGAAATACAGAAAGGAGACCCAGACCCCTTATTAAAAAATAAACAAAGTAAATTAACAAATAAACAAATAGATAAACATATATTAAAATGCAAAAGGAGAAGAGTACTAAGGTGGTAATATATTGCCCCTTTGCATGAACTTCTAAAATTCCTATTGCGGGCAAACAGGTTTGCAGGAGAAGGATGGTTGTGTCATGTCTCCCTTACCCTTCCGTTCCCCTACAGAACACGGCTCCACGTAGGGCTGACAAACCTTACTGTCACCCGGGGACGGACTGACAAGATCCACTCGGATTTTCTTATTTTATGTATATATATATATATATATATATATATATATATATATATGACTGAGAGAATCGCTGGAGAAAAGAAATCATTTCGATAAACCGAGATCAACATCTAGAAAGAGCAATTCTTAAACCACAGACATAACATCAAGAGAATTCTACTTAACATTGACGAGAATTGCAAGAGACTCTTAATATTAAGACCACGATTTCACTGACCTGTAAGTAAAAGTAGGCTTAAGTATTGATAGTCAAAGCTGAGGCAATACTTACATATTTCCAGCGACTATCCCAAAAAAGTTTGCATCAATTAAAGCTAAATTTATCAATTCCTTAAAGCTAATACGATCTTTCATGAGACGGAATGCCAGATGTACGATGCTAGACAAAAAACGAGCCCTTGCAGTACTGCAATACTGTTTGTACAACAGGAGTTGTTGCAGCGTCCGAGAGAGAGAGAGAGAGAGAGAGAGAGAGAGAGAGAGAGAGAGAGAGAGAGAAAGCGCGTTCTGTTTCCAGAGAAAATGAAGTAAAATGTAGAACTTTTTAAATCTCTACGTAAGTAACTCAATTTGAATATCAAACAAATGTAATGTACTTGGATCTATTTTCACAGGATTAGTGCAATATCTCATACACTGAGGAGAGAGAGAGAGAGGACCAGAGAGAGAGAGAGAGAGAGAGAGAGAGAGAGAGAGAGAGAGAGAGAGGAAACATACAGATTTAAATGTAAATCTTCTATAGTCACTAAGTAAATATTTTAGAATTATAGAATATAAAAATCAAATGTACTGAGATCTATCTTTATAGGATTAATGCAATATCTCAAACAGTTGCGATGCGAGAGAGAGAGAGAGAGCGAGAGAGAGAGAGGAGAGAGAGAGAGGAGAGAGAGAGAGAGAGAGAGAGAGGAAACATTCAAATTTAGAAGCAAATCTTCTATAGTCACTAAGTAACTATTTTAGAATTTTAGAATATAATAATCAAATGTACTGAGATCTACCTTTAAAGGATTAATGCAATTATTCAAACACTACCCGAGAGAGAGAGAGAGAGAGAGAGAGAGAGAGAGAGAGAGAGAGAGAGAGAGCAGAAAAAATAACTCCCCTTGAAATGTTATTCCAACAATGTCATGCAACAACAAAAGCTGTCAGGGCAAAAATTCTCTATTTTTCAGTTTAGAATAAAATAGAAAAAATAAAATAAAAAGAGTTGTTATTCCGGCAGTCGTCGCCTCTACTTGGCCCTCTCGTGTTTTAGACTTGGAGCAGAAGCTGAGATAGCGAGCGAGCGATTCAGTGCCACAGTCAGTACAACCTCACCGACCCCTCCCTCCCCCCCAACCCCCGCAAAGGTCGAATCTCGGACTAGGAGCGGAGAGACTGCAGAAAATCGACGACACTGTGGGAATGTCGAAAAAATGAATCCGATGAGGTATTGCTGGAAGCTGCATTATCTTCCTGAGGTCATGAACTATATATATATATATATATATATATATATATATATATATATATATCTATATATATATATATATATATAAAATTTGTACATAGGTTAATAGTTTGTATATAAATCCTAACCAACGTATATACGGTGAATAAACCCTATTTTTTTTTTTACTGTTATTCAAATACATGACGAAATACACATATTCCAATAGCATATACATACATACATTATATATACTATATATATATATATATATAGGATAGATATATATATATAATATATAGATATAGTATATATATATATATATAGATATATCTATATATATATATATATATAT
>NC_087208.1:37209425-37234425 GCF_015104395.2 Macrobrachium nipponense | reverse complement strand
CCGAGTTCTCTGTCAACGTATTCGTTATACATGAGAAAGTAATTAAATTTGAATCGCCGGCCTTTTTAAAAACTTCATCAGCATCACTTGAAACATCAATGCAATCAAACATACTTTTCGCAGAACTGAATTATTATCGCTCGACTAATTGGAAACTCATTCCCTCGGTGTCCTGACAAAAGCGATGGATTTCTCTTGAAAGTTCAGAATGATCTCTGGACGCGATGTCAAAACTGATCTGCTGAGATCTCAAAAGATATAGGAGTTTTACCGGACAAAATTACATGGGTGCAGAAACGGCATATATTACAGTCATCTGTTCGCGATAAATGGAACTGAAGAGTGTCTTCTTAATTGCATCTCATATTCGCGTACTTTTGTAAAAAATAAATAAATAAATAAAATTTAAAAAAAATAAAAACTTGGTACTCAAGTCTTGAGACTTTTTTACTGTAAGCTTGTAAGTAGACTTGCTCATACTAATGTCTTTTAATAAAAAATTAAAAAACTAATTTTATCTATATTTCTTTCACAAGACATGACGCTTCACTGTCTGATTTTATAAAGATCGGCTTGAAATTGCAACTGGGTTCAAGTTTTGAGCAAATTTGGTGCCTCTTCCTTCTTGGTGGTAGGAAATGAAATTGGTGAAAGTGAAGTGAGCATGTCAGTGATGTAAATGAATGAAATTCATCTTCCATTCATTTTCCAACACTTCTCTTATTCTCGTGGATCTCTTCCCTCGTTCGTCAGGTATTTATTCCTTCACAAACTTCTTCGCACGTACTTGACACGCAACCTCATCACAGTTCAATGAGACCCTTTTCCTTGAATTGGTCTTTCAGTAATAAAGAAAAGAAAAAAGAAAGTCAAACCTTTATTTTAACCACTTGAACTTTTTTCCAGCTACCTATTCCAGTAGCCCTTTCAAAGAAGCGCAGAGTATCTAATCTCCCCTCATCATCCCTCCCACTGTATCTCTCCTGAAACAGACTCGCTTGGAATCCGATCGGTTCACTGAACTCGCGTTTCAGTGGACTCTTTTAATCTCCTGATGTCATCATTTATCAAAAGTAATGTTATGGAAATGACTATTACTATTGCTATGACATGACAACAGTGATGTCCAAAACTGAAATGATTTTAAACGAGAAACCTACAACTGAGGTTCGGAAACGTTAAAATGTGTTTATGGTCAGTTCACCTTCAAGGAAGGATCGTTCAGATACTCTGCTGAACATTTCAACATTAAAATAAAAAATTTTTTGTAGATTCTTCTGTGAAAAAGAGTTTTTTTTTATGAATAGATTTCATGTATTATATTTGAATTATTTGCCATTTAATATATGATTTGGCAAATTTATAATTTTGTAATAAACTAACGATAAATAAGATCAATCTTAATTTACATACTGATAAAGATTGCTGAGTCACTATGCATATTTTTTTATTTATATACACCCAAATGACGTAACATCTCTCTCCCATTTAGACTTTTTGACACATCCTGCATTATACTTAGGACCACTTTGATGACAAGACAGATATCTGACACTCACTTAACATACGAGTATATGTAAAAATAAATTATTTTCAAATTACAATGTCGTTTCTTTCACGCGAACCGACATCAGAGAGCAGCCCCTGCCACATTCATCATTTAACTGCTGAGTCTGGAAAGAACTCACGTGCTGAAAATTGTACACCGGGTACTATCCCTAAACAATATCCACCTTTCTGCTTACTTACTCTTATCATGGTCAGTTTAAAACTGATAGGAAGCAGCTACTGGACGCTAAGTAGGACTTGGGATATAAGTGATCTATGTTGCAGAGCAGAAAACGCCTGTGGAAATAATGAGTCCATTAATGGGTCCTTGGTTTGAAGAATTCTGTCTCAGTAGAGGAGAAGTTCCTGCATCACAAACATCAGGTTCAGCCAATTTAAAATGACTGCTACTTCTAAAGCAATGCTAATCAGTGGTATAACATGGACACTGTGTGATCTAGGAAGTACCAATGGGCTTTGTTCACAGCACTGTGAGAAGGAATATCTCCAAAATGGAAAACGAACCTCATCTCCCGATGAAATGGCAATCATTTCTAATTTTGCAGTATACCAGGAAAAACTCTCTTAGATCTGTGTGGTGTGAAAATAATTATATATTTATATATATATATATATATGTATATATATTATATATATGTATATATATTATATATAATATATATATATATATATATATATATATATATATATATATATATATTATATATATATATATATATAATAAAAGGAGCCCATAAAAAACACCAAAATATAGAGAGAAAAGTACTATATTTCAGAGACTGCTGTCTCCCTCTTCAGGTAGATGAATAAGAAAAGTTTACAGACAAGATGGTATTTATACCAAGAGGTCCATCCACAGGCAAGCCAATTTAGGTCACCCCCGCTGATAATCTTCCTTTAATCTTCTTAAGCATTGGTTGAATGAAAATCTTGTCGATCGTATCTGAAATCCACGCTCCTTTTGAGATGTTCATTACCTGCTTCTCTTTTATTAAGGCCGATTCCATCATTTGACTCTTGTACCGGCAGTTGCTGCTATTAATTATACGTGACAAATTCCAGTTTATTATATGGTTATGTTCATTTATATGGTTGAAAATAGCTGAGTTCTGTAGTCCATACCTAACTGACTGTGTGTGTTGTATTAATCTCTGGGGAAGTGATTTACCCGTAAATCCGATGTAAGATTGGTCACAGTCCTGGTATGGGATTTGATAAACCCCAGTGTCCTTGGGGGATGTCTTTTGTTGGACGTTAATCAGGTATTTGGCTAAGGTGTTTGGGTAAGTAAATGCAAAAGGGTTAGATTTTCCGAGGGTCTGAGTCACCTTCTTAATCGTGTCCAGGTGTGGAATTTTTATTTTATTGTTGGGTGTATCTCTGGTCTTGTCTTTAGGAGGGTCGGTAGAAAATTACGTTTGCTTTGTGAATTACTTTCTCAATTATATGGTCTGTACATGGAATAATTTGAAACTACAGTAATAAATGCAATGAAACCCAAAAACATGCTGTGGATGAGATATGTAGATGATATTCTAACATTTTGGGATAATAAGTGGGGCAAATTAAATGATTTCCTTTCAAAATTAAACGCATTAGTGCCCAGCATCAAATTTAAAGTTGAATGGGAAGCAGACAACAAAATTCCTTTTCTTGATTTAATAATCAGAGACACGACAGAATACAAATTTACCATATACAGAAAACCAATGTTCTCACTTTCACTACTTTAGCTATCACGACATTGCTATCAAGATAGGCGTAGCCAGCAACCTGTTCTTAAGAGCCTTACGAATTTGTTCCCCAGATTTCCTGGAAAAAGAATTTGAACTAATTCGTAAGCAACTTTCGTCAGCAATGTGACATCTCAACACCTCAACAGAGCATGACAGGTCTGGATTCTCTCCCAGCTAATACAAATTCATTCCTCACCCCTTCCCTCCCCCCCTCCCATTTTCTATCTTACTAAAAAGTAGATAGAAAATGCAGAACAAAAGATTATACAATCAAAAGAAAATGAAAAACGGGACTTGGAAGAAAAAACCCTATTAAATATCAAGCAAAACCCCAAACTATTATACTCATATGCGAAGAAGATGAATAAAAGAAGAATAGAAATAGGCCCTCTGAGAATTGAAGGGAGATTAACGAATGAAAAAAAGGAAATTTGCAACATACTGGCAGAACGATATAAGAGAGAATTCACCCCTAGAATAGATAATGAAGATAATGATATAGAAGTAAGGGACGAAAATAGTGAATATTTAGCTGACATAGAAATTAATGAAGCTGATATTGTGCAGGCAATTAATGAAATTAAAAATGGAGCTGCTGCAGGGCCGGATGGAGTCCCTGCTATTTTGTTAAAGAAAGTAGTTCATTCTATCGCAAAGCCACTTGCAATATTATTAAGACAAAGTGTAGATACAGGCAAGATTTATGATGAGCACAAATTAGCATATATCACCCCTACTTTCAAAGTGGATCAAGACTAGAGGTAAGTAATTATAGGCCTGTGAGTCTAACATCACATATTATGAAAGTGTATGAAAGGGTAATGAAGAAAAATATTATGAAACATTTTAATAAAAAAAAAATAATTTGTTTTAATATAGGACAACACGGTTTCGTACCCGGAAAAAGTACACAAACCCAACTGTTAGTCCACCGTGAGAACATATTCAAAAATATTGAAAAGCGAAATGAAACAGATGTGGTTTATCTAGACTTTGCAAAAGCTTTTGACAAAGTAGACCATAATATATAGGGCTAGAAAAGAAAATTAGCAAAACAATATCGTAGATAAAGTAGGAAGATGGTTAAAAGAATTTTTACACAACAGAAAACAGATAGTTATTGCAAACGATGAGAAATCGGATGAAACCAAGGTAATATCCGGTGTGCCACAAGGACGGTGGGCTAGCTGCAATATTGTTTGTTATATGACTGAAGACATAGACAGTAATGTTAAGGATTCGGCAGTGAGTAGTTTCGCTGATGACACAAGAATAAGTAGAGAAATTACTTGTTGATGGAAGATAGGAACGCTCTACAAAGAGACCTTAACAAAGTATATGATTGGGCAGAGGTAAATAGGATGGTATTTAACTCTGATAAATTTGAATCAATAAATTATGGAGACAGAGAAGGAAAGCTATATGCATTATAGGGGACTAATAATGAGACAATCACAAATAAGGAAGCAGTTAAAGACCTTGGTGTGATGATGAATAGGAACATGTTATGCATCATCATAGCCATTCTGTTGGCAAAATGTAAAGCAAAAATGGGCAATGTTGTTACGGCACTTCAAAACAAGAAAAGTCTGAAAACCACATGATTTATGCTATTTATAAAACATATGTTCGTAGTCCAACTTGAATATTGCAATATGATATGGTACCCACACTATCAAAAGGATATTGCACAAATAGAGAGTGTACAAAGGTCCTTTACAGCTAGAATAGAAGAAGTTAAGGACCTAGACTACTGGGAAAGACTACAATCTTAAAATTATATAGTCTAGAAAGGAGAAGAGAACGCTACATGATAATTCAGGCATGGAAACAGATAGAGGAATAACAGAAAATATCATGGAACTAAAAATATCAGAAAGAGCAGCAGAGGTAGATTAATAGTGCCCAAAACTATACCAGAAAAATAAGAAAGCACACAGAACATTAACCACTACGCACCAGCATCGATAATGCAGCGTCTATTCAATGCGTTGCCAGCTCATCTGAGGAATATATCAGGAGTGAGCGTAGATGTGTTTAAGAATAAGCTCGACAAATATCTAAACTGCATCCCAGACCATCCAAGATTGGAAGATGCAAAATATACCGGAAGATGTACTAGCAACTCTCTGGTTGACATTAGAGGCGCCTCACACTGAGGGACCTGGGGCAACCCGAACGAACTGTAAGGTCTGTAAGGTAAGGTAAGGTCTCCCCCTCAACCCATCCACAAAAAGAAATTGTTAAAAAAATCACAAAACCATCCATGACAAACGGGTTAACTAGCAAAAAAAAAAAAAATAAATGAATAAATAAAAAAAACGTTTGTTCGATTACTGCCCCAAAACTTCCCCACTGGACAACTGCGCTTTCTCGTACTCGCGGAAGCGATCGTGGCCAGAGCTTTTGACACGTAGGCATAATTTGTCCCCAGGTTTTACTACCGATAACGGCGCCATTAAAGCGAATGATCGTGAGCGAACCATTTTCTTCATTCGCGTTCAATAGTCAACAAGAGGAGCCCAAATCGGACTCCAAAGACTGCAACGATGCTATTCAGTTCAGCTGAACGAAACTTACATCAACCTTTTAAACTTCTATTATTATTATTTTCGAGACAGAAAAAAGACATTAATTTCATCATGTATCAGTGTGAGATTTCTTTCGTTGGCGAAGAGTTTTCCTATAACAAATACTCACACAGAGGTGGGTATATCGTCTCACATGTAATTTTTGGTACTGTTGAAGTAATTCGTGCCAGATGCTCTTTAAGAGAACTTGAGAATCATAATAATATTTATATATTTCACATATTGGTTAATATTTAAAATAAAATAAAATACAATGAACTTCCAATTTTTGACATGATGCATGTGATGACCAGCATAATAATAATAATAATAATAATAATAATAATAATAATAATAATAATAATAATAATAATAATAATAATAATAATAATAATAATAGGTATAATTTCCTAGTGCAGAGACTAATACAATACTCTAAGAAGTTATTTATGATGAATACAACAAGAGTTTGAAATCTTCAGTGAGACTACGGGGCCTTTGCTCTTTATTTATTTATTTATTTATTCATTTTTCATTTTTGTTGTTTTCCAAAGAACCCCTTCCTTCATATATTTTTGATGTCAATAAAGATGCAAATGCCACTGAATAGCGTAGACAGTGTCACTTCCAGTTTTCCGTATCAAGGAGAAGAAGAAAAAAAAACATTAACATTTTACATAACCATTTTGTTGGGGGTTTAAGATAAGACTGGAACTGGATATTCAGCCCTCAGGAATGTGAAATGATATTAATCCTTTTATTAACTAAACTCAGAGAGATGTCCTTATCTTGTTCCAAAGTTTTTTTTTTTTTTTTCTTTTTGCCTCGTGACCTTGATCAATGGTAACGAGGTCCTAGCCCCAGGACGGTAGGTACCCTCCTAAGGGTCTATCCTTGGTGTCTTGACCATCTTTTACATTACCGTTTTTTGATGGTAAGAGTACTTTGTAATTACAATAATAATAATAATGGGTACTTTATAATAATAATAATAATAATAAAATGGAGAAACAAATCCACAGTTATGTAAATGTACATATATTTAAATTTAAAACTTTAAGGACAACTTTCGAGAATCTGTTATGTTAACTTCGCTGGATTGCTATATCAACGTGTCAGATTGATTAGGGGAACCGAACAGATTCCCGCCCGAAAAGCTTATCCTTAAACTTTTATTTTAAAATTTTAAAATTGTACCATTTACATAAACTGTGGATTTGTTTCTCCCATTTGAAGACTCCGGTACTACTTATGAGGATTTTTAATAAATAATAAAATTACGAATAATAATAAATAATAATAATAATAATAAATAAGACTAATAATAATAATAAAAAACACAGTCTTACCACAGATGTATTATCACAAAGTAAATGATTACCTTACCAGGAATCGTATTTCAATAAACTGTGGCTAACTATCATCTGGTTTGAACATTTACCCTTCAAAAGCAATGAGAAAAATATACTTAAAAGGTTTATTATCCATCCGTCAAATAAATACAACATTTCTATCGTGCAATTTTCCCAAGCGATAATAATCCAAAGCAATCTTTTCGTTGTTAAGTTTATGTGAAATAATAATTTTATCTTTACTAATGGTGTGCTGAACCAAACGTTTAGAATTAAAGACACCCCGTTGCATTTACTAAATGATCTGGGGATCAGCCGAGCTCAATGTTACAAAGCCTCTTTGCAAAAATAAACGGAGGTTTCAGATTAATTCCAATGCCTCGATGTTATACACTGTTACGGAAGAAACGCCAGAAAACGAGCACATCGTTATCATGATTATTTGCTTTTTAGGTCGAGAATAATATAACGACGTATTTATTATAACTGTTTATTAAGGTTAATATTATTGTATTATTTTAAGAAATCGAAGTACGAAATTAAAAAAGCCGAAGAAAACAGGAAATGATTTTGCTTTATATTGAGTTCCAAAACAAACACCCACTTGATAAAAAAAAAAACAAAAACCCAACGCTCTAAATCAGTGGTTTTCAAACTCATTTCAGGATATGGACCACAAGCTTAATAACAAAAAAAAATATCGTGGACCATTCCCGCTTTTGAGCAACGATCAATAAAATCAATGGTTGACAACATTTGGCACTGAAATATTTTTCTTCACGCACAAGAATTACAAACCTTAAAGGTTGTCAACTATATTCTTTGAAACCCTGTTTTATTATTAAATAACTAAAAATAAAATTAATTAATGGTTAAATGATTAATCTAGGTAAAATTGTTATTCGTTAGTTGGAATTTCAGTAAATAAAAAAAATAAAAAAAAAAATAACGTACCAGTCTCCAGTTAATTTACCAAACTGGGAACATTCTGTGGATCACCCCAAAAAGTCGACCAACGGAAACCACCAGTGATCGGGTAAACCCAAACACTCTAAAACAAAAAAAGTTTAAATCAGACAAAGGTGGGGTTATAGAGGAAGGAAGTGAGGTATACACCGGCTGAGCGCCTAATTAGCAATTAGAAATGATAACAAAGGCCAAGATTACCCAACGTTCAGGAGAGCTGGAGGCCACCAATTTCGAGGAAGGTTCAATTGCACCCAACTTACACGGGATTTTGGTTTTGAGGACCCCGTCACAGACAAGCAAATAAGCCGTTAGTAATCGAAAACGCATTACGACTCTTAAACAACTGTTTAATTTTCAACAATTTACTTACAATTTCTATCTATTTGTTTATCAATTGGTTAACTGAGTTTGTTCCTTCTTTTTCTCCCATAAACTGCATCTGTTTCGCCGGTATTCGCTATTACTTATGTTCCTTCTGTTCTACAATTTGGAGGGCATTCAACTTCAAGTCAATGAACACTTCTTGGTGGGTCCTTGCATTCTAATATGAATAGGGTTCATTTTCTTGAATAATATAATAAAATTAATAATAATGATACTAATAATAAAAAATAATAATAAATAATAAATAAGAAATAATAATAATCATAATAATAATAATAATAATAAATAATAAGAATAATAATAACTAATAATCAATTAATGAGATTATCTTGGGAGTCGACCCTCTTTTAACAAAGTCTTGTTTCAAAAAGGATTGCTGCATCAGCTCCATTAGTTTTGTATAGAGTCTTCTCTATTATTTCCTTATCCAGGACGTCTTCAGTGTTGGTTAAAATCCTTGATGAGCGGAGAATAGAGAAGGACTCTATACAAAATTAATGGCAGCTTATGCAGCAATCCTTTTCAATAAATAATAATAAATAATAAATAATAATAATAATTCAATAATAAAACTTAAAATAATAATTAAAATAATAAAAAATAATAAAATAATAATAATCCAATGAATACCAAACAGGAATCAAACTGAATCGCAAAACCAAACCAGAAAAGGGACTATACAGCCAAAACTAAGAGGTGGGGAAGACAACCAACCCAGAAAGTTCCTGAAGCCAGAAACCAAGTAAGAGACTATGGGAAAACATATGGAAGCAATCCAGTATCACACAACAAACATGGCAACATGGCTCCAAGAAGTCAAGGAAGAAGAAAAACAGGAAAAGGGAGAATAAACAAAAACAAAGATTCAACAGGACATCACGACAGACACCAGTCAGGACACCAACTAAAGAAAATGCTCCAAACTGGGAAAGCCCCCCAGGGGTCCCGATGAAGTCCATGGATACTGGCTCAAAAAACTTCAAAGGCCCTACACCCACGAATAGCAGAACAACTCCAGCAATTGTTATCTCAAAGTCCACCAAGCACCCAAATGGATGACCACCAAAGGAAGAACATCCTTAGGTACAAAAGAAACAAGGGTAAGGGATAAATATAGCCAGTCGTAACTTACAGGCCTATCACCCTGGCCTACCAATCAATGGGAAGTTACTAAACACAGGGTAATCACACGTTGAAAGGCTATACAAACTAACCATAGAGGAGAACAAACACCATCCCCACCAAACAGAATGGTAAAGGCTGCAGAAGGAAGTGGTTAAGGGGCACAAAAGACCAGCTCCTGATAGACCAAAATGGTAATGAAGAAACAGTAGGAGAAGGACAAAACCAACCTAAGGCCATGGGCATGGATAGACTCTAAAGAAAAGCCTGCCTCGACATGATACCACAAACCTGGCTAAGTAGAATGCCAGAAAAACATATAGGGGCAGAGGAAAATACCATCAGCTTGCCTCAATAAAAAAACAATGCGCACAACGGAATACAATACGTACAAGCTTCGGGAATAACGACTAGCAGAGGGTTAATATCAGGAGGAGAGGGATCTTCCAGGGCGACTCACTGTCCACCCCACTAACTATTAGTTAGTAGCCATTGATTCCACATGACAAAAGTACTACAGAAGATGGATGCCGGGATAACCAACTTCAAGAAAAGAGCAACCAGAAATCAACCATCTGATGTTCAATGGACGACATCAAGCTGTATGGTAAGAGCATTCAAGGAAATAAGACTACCCTAATCCAGGACCTGTAAGGATGTATCTTGGGGACATCAGGATGGAGTTTGGAAATAGAACGAGAAAAAATGAGCCTTAGTCAATCATACAAAAAGGCAACAAAGTAAACGAGAAACTGAAGGGATAAAGGCTAACCAGATGGGAGGCAACATCAAACACACTAGATGAGACAAGGATACAAACGACCTGGGAACTAAAATGGAAAGGAGGAGATATAAAACAAAAAACCAAGAGATGAAGGGACACGATCAGGAAAGGAAATATATGCAGAGACTCAAGGCGATACTCAAAGTCAAAACCTCAACCGCCGGAAATATGATAAAAAGCCTATTAAACAAAAACATGGGCAGTGCCCAGTAATCAGATACAGCGGCAGGAACTAGTGGAACAATGGACGAAGGCAGAACTCCGCAGCATGATCAGAAAACAAGGAAAACCGGAAAACCAAATGACAAGAACACAAAAGCACTACACCCAAGAGCAAATACCGGAACAGGATATATCAATAACACGAAAAGGAAGGAGGCGGGAGAGGACTACTAAGTATAGAGGGACTGCGTTCAAGAACATCGAAAACAGAGCAACTGGGGCCAATATCTGGAAAAACCAGTGAAGACGAGAAGTGGCTAAAGAGTGGGCATGGGAAGAAGGAACTGATAAAAGTAGACGAAGACCCAGAAACTAGAAATAAACAGAAGACAGGACGGAAAGACAGAAAGAACAGAGGACTGGCACAAAACAAAACCAATGCACGGGACAATTACATGAGACCATGACTAAAGAAATTGAGACCAGCGAGACAATTGGCAATGGCCACAAGAGGGGAGAGCTCAAGAAGGAAACTGAAGGAATGATAACAGCGGCACAAGATCAGGCCCTAAGAACCAGATAAATGCTTTCCAAAAGAAACGATAGACGTGGAAATAAACATCTTCTCCCATATGTAGGAAGTGCAATACGAAAATGAAACCCATAACAAAAAACATAGCAACCGAGTGAACGCCCGGCACGTTGCACAGAACCCAGTACAAAAAGAGGCATGATTCAGTGGCAAAAAGCCCTCCACTGGAGCCTGTGCAAGGAAAACATCAGCTACCCTTGCATTGAGTAACCTAAGATGAGGTTACCGAGCACCAACCTGAAAGGAGTGATAGAAAACGATTCAGGCAAACGATCCTCTGGGACTTACGGTAATCAGAAACGGATAGGGTGATACGTGCAAACAAAAAGGACCAGGACGTGACATTGATTGACAAAGTCCGAGAAAGAAAGTATCACTCATTGGATGGGTCGCCAATACCAGGGGGACAAAACCAGAGTTTGAAGCGAAAGAAAGAGGGAAACAAAAACTGGGGAAATAAAGTATCAAAGATCGTGGAAAATAGAAATAAGGAAGGATATGGGATATGCCAGTGGAATCGTTACACATAATCATAGGAAAGCACTTAGGCACGATCCCAATGATCCCTGAAAAGGAATCCTAGAAAAACTACGAGGCTGAAGTAGCTCCAGGACGCATGCAGCAAGAGTGTGAGCCTAGAAAACGGCACAACATAGTAAGAAAAGTGATCGGACTCCTAAGGCGGGCAGGATGCCAACCCGGAACCCCACACTATTAAAGTACCACCCAGTCGAAATTGCGAGGTACTGGTATAGAGCAAAAAAAAAAAAAAAAAAAAAATTAATAATAATAAAGGTACCAGACTTGTAGAAATGAATAAACAAAGTAGAGAAAACGCATCCATTTACTATTATGGAAAAAAGTTAATTTAAAATTAATGAAAAAAGTACAATGCACAATTTCATCAAAGGTCAAGGATAAACGACAATGAAATTGTTTTAATGGCGGATTCAAAAAATTAAAACGATACGATCATAAATTAGTTCGCCTTATTCAGTGGAGGTAACCTAAGGTCATGGTTTAGGTCAGAGTTTAGTAATGGTGGGTGGGACCACCAAACAAAAAACATGATCATTCCAGCAACAGAACGGCTCATTGGTTGCATGAGCCTATATAGGGATAGTGTAGGGCAGCAGCACTCATCCAAAAAAGGTTTCATGGAATAGTGGGCAGAAAAACAAAGCGATGATCTGAACTTCACCTTCACAGGGGGTTGTGGGCTCAAGAACTAGTTCAAATAAAAGTGAATTGTTTCACCTAACGAAAAGTAAAAAAATAAACATGGTATATTTTATTAAAATAAACGTTGTTCTGTACTTTAATTTAAAAAATGTGCTATTATTGTTTACTTAAAAATAATTGTTTTCTTCTGTGAAACTCACAACGTGAAACGTCTTTTTCTTTTTTGACTCTTTTAGGCTTTTCCATAGGGCTTTCTTACCCCTACCCCCCCCCCCCACCCCCCCCCCAACCAAGAACAAACAACAAAGCTAGCTAGATCATGGAACAACAACAAAAACAAATTATGATTATTCAAATTTCCAGTAACGACGAGGAGAATGGCCTCGTCAGTAGGGATGGGACAAATGGTCGGCTTGAGAATAGAATTAGAACATCAGAAGTTCGGCCAAACAAAGGAAATAGAATTCAGACCAAAAGGACCAAGTGCTAGGAAACCTATGAGGTTCTAAAGCAGTTGCGATACGAAATCAACTGTTAGCAGAGGGTTCAAGGAAAGTAAGATGGAAGAAAAAAGAACTATGAACGGAGGTATTATGCAGGGTTAAAAGGAATGAAAATGCGGGGTTGCAAAAAGCTATGGCCCTCAAAGAAGGGGACGCTGACAAGGAACCTTAAGGTAATCGTCCCTCCCCTAACAAGCATTTATACAGTCAAAAACCTAACGTTGTAGTAAAGTAACGATATTATTCCGATAATTCCTTTTTAAATTAAATACGAACAAAAATCGCATTTGAGGAAATAATAAAGTATAAAATAAGACAATGCATTGATTAAAAAAATAAAAAAAACTCCCAATACAGAAATAAAGGGATCTTACGAAAAAAGACCCACTGGCTGGGGTAAGCCACAGCCACCCCCGAAACGCAGTTGAAAGTTGAACTAAACACGAAAAATAGCCAATGAAGAAGAAGAAATTAAACGAGGAGCCCCGAGGGAAGAAGTCTCCCACAGCAGAAAGTAGTACTTACTACCAACCCTTAAGAGGCTTTACCACTATTTCCCAAAGTGAAACAACCCTTCTTCTGAGCGGAACCATGATCGGAAGTGGGTTATGATATTAATTCACCAAGCTCATTGACAACTAAACTTCAACCACTATCTATTGTGGAGGGAGGAGGAGGGAGGGAGGAGGAGGAGGAGGAGGCAGGAAAGAAAAGTGGAGAAACAGGAATGGGTCCTCTTGCTCCTTAACACTGGGGATCAGATCTTGAAAGGCACTTTACCAGGATCTATTCGGGATGACTATTAGGACATCTGCCCTGAATCTTGGAATCGGTCCTTCTCTCTCTCTCTCTATCTCTCTTCTCTCTCTCTCTCTATCTCTACTCTCTCTCTCCTTGCCCCACCCCAACTAGATCCCCAATTTTCTTTTGGATCCCACTCCCCCTGGGCCTAAGAGGATTACCCTCGGTTCATGAACCGATTGAGGAGGAAAATGAAAGAGAATCTCAAAGTGCTTTTCATGCAATTACCTACCGTTTTCTGAGGAAAACGTTTTATTTTCCCATTTTATAACATATTTTTCGCATCTATTATTATTATTGTTATTAATATGCTTCTTCCTCGAAATCCAAACTTCCACAATGAGAAGACAAACGCGATAACAAATTAACTCTCCCGATCTTCGTCAAGAGACAAGAGGATTGAGGAGGTTTGCAGACCAGATTTCTCTCTCTCTCTTTCCTCCTCTTCTCTCCTCTCTCTCTCTATCTCCTTCGCTCTCTCTCCTTTTCTTTCCCTTTCTTTTTTCCTCCTCGCCAATTTCTGCAGTGATTGCAATTCCTCGACTTTTCATGACTTCTGAAGTAGTTGGTAAAACAAAAAAGTTTGGACAGAATTACCAGCAGCTATGGAGATTTGGACTTTCAGTTGTTCATTTTCACCCAATCTATCTCCGCTTTTTTTTGCTCTCTCCTCTCTTTCTTTCTCTTTTCGACTCGATGTGATTTTTGACAATTCCGTCTATTACTCGTAGACAGAAATATGTTTAGTTAATAAAAATGGTCTTTTATTAACGGATTATTATTTCGAAAAGGTTTAAAATACCTCTGGAGAGGGTACAAATTTACTTGGACTGTGTGGATGGTGGATGAAATATATTCCATAATATAATAGTATATATAAATATATATATATATAGTAATTTTTTCTTTTATATATATCAATAATATATATAAGATTATATTATAAGCTATATTATAAGTCATATCACAAATTTCCGTATGATTCAGTATAACATATATCGAGCAGTACAATGACCTTTAATATCTAATTCGCTCTACCTCCCGGAATTAATAATTATTTTCATATATATGCCAACTAAAAATTACCTGCGCGCGCAAAGGTATATGAGGGTGAGAGACAGACATGAACTTTTAGCCATCTCGCGGGGGTGGTTGTAGTAGGTTCAAAGCTTCACTGACGTTCCTTGGATTTCGATAAAGGATTCCATGAGGTTCGCGCCTTGGTCCGGGCAAGTATATTATCGAGAAAAAAATTCCCCCTCGGTTTAAGGCATATATGAAAAATACATTAATTCCCCGATGTAGAGCAAAATTAGATATTAAAGGACAAATTGTACGCTCGATATAGATAAATATATTATAGATATTATATTACTAATCTATAACTATATATATAAGATTATAATTAAAGTAGCCGAAATAAAACCTTAATCTACTTAAACTCACTGCAAGCCATTTAAAATCATTATCATCATAACCCCCCCGTCGAAAAAAACCAATTTGATAAGAAAAACGTAACAATCCATTTTATTTTAAAAGTGATAGTGGATGAAACTATATACAGAGAAATTAAAATTAAGCGAAATAAAAAAAACGTAAACCATTCATATATCAAACAATAACGCTAATATGGAACAGTCAACCTTTTCAGCTGCTGATATCAATAAACTTTATAATAAAAAGACATCAAGATTTTAAACCAAGAATTAACAAACATCTGTTCAAAGAGGTTGATGAATTTATATTTGTAAGTATCGAACATCACAAAACTACTAAAATTCATTGAGGAATCAGGACTCAACAGGCCGATAGTCACCCCAGTCTTTGCTCTTGAAAACCATGCCACATCTATGAGAATATGACATTACGGATTCATGAAGAGAAAGGCAGAAATAACGTCGACTTTGGATTGATGTCAATGAGAAAACAATGAACAACCTGCTACGAAAGGTCTATTCTGGAGCAATCGAGTTTCCATACAGAGTATAGTTGCTGGTATGGAAACTCTCATGACCGGACCCAGTGGGTGAACTGTGGTTATTGTGGCATTGCCAGACGACATTCAACCCTGGCTAACTTCAACCTTAGATAAAATAACAAAAACTACTGAGGGCTAGAAGGGCTGCAATTTAGTATGGTTTTGATGAGTTGGAGGGTGGGGATGATTAACTAAAAACTAATTTGCAAGATCGCTTAACCTCAGTAGTTGTTTTCAAGAGCTGCAAGGTGAGGACAGAAAAAATAGCCATCTTCAATAGTTTGAAAGAAAATTCAAAAAAGGAACCATGTCTACAAGAAAGCATTTTAGTTTACATGTTGCCTATAATATATTTCCATATAACTTTTGCTGTTTATAACCCCTTTATGATTTTTCATTTACCTTTGTTTATGTTACCCCACCTTTATCCATCTTATCTTTAAGGTTCCAGTTCAACTTTTCTTTCTTCCGCCTTCATTATCATCTCTATATTTTCTTTTTCCCCCATTTCGTTAAAAAATCCCCACTTTCGGAATGGAAATCTTTATTTCTGACGCAATTTTATTCAAATACATCGTTAAGCTTCTTTGATTCGCTCCCTTTAAGTTCCTAACAGTTGCAGTACATTACGTTTCTTACAAACATTAACCTACCTACCACCTCTATCACGGATCTCCAACCAGCCCAACCGTTGCCATGGTTATCCGGATCAACCACCGTCCCCGTCCTCTTATCATTCCTATTTCTTTCCATTTTTATTTCGCCACATCTCCTCCCGGGAATCAAAAATAAACTACAATTGTTTACACTGTCGACACTTCTTCTTTCCCCTTTTTCTTCTTTCCACCCACCCTCCACCTCAACTTCCTCCTCCTACTCATCCTCCATTCCTTGGGTGCATCACCGATATTCCACTTACTTGCCCACTCCATTCCTTGGTCTTTTACCTATCTTTTCTTACCCGTCTCCCCCCTCCTATAGCCCTCAACATCGCCTTCCATGCCAGACCCTTTATAAGAAGAAGAAAGAAGGGAAGAAGGAAGGAAGAAGAAGAAGAAGGTTCTAAGCCAAGCATCCCCAATCAAAACTGTTGCCCTCTATCCCCATTGCGGTCTCAAAGGAATCAATGGCTTTCTTCAAGCGGCTCCCAAATTCCACCACAGCCCAAGGAAGAGGGAAGAAGAGACCCAAGCGATCAGATAATCAAAGGTCCCACCCAATTAACCGGTTAATACACCAAGAGAAATTTTCTTCGGCAGAGGAACTTAGCTCCATTCATAACAGCCTCCATCTTCCCATCCTTCGGCCCATACAAAAACTGTAGACAACGTCATCACGGTCTTTTATCAAAGGGGAAAGGGATCCGGGGCAAAAAGTGGGAATTACTTTTTTGATTCATAGCTACTCGGGACCTGAGTTATGGCAAGATTCTAGAAGAGATGGAGGGAGCAATAATGGTAATATTAATATTACATACTTGTTTTTTAACAAAAATTTGACGCTATGGCAACTCCAACTTATAAACGATTATTAACAATAGTCATGTAGGTCCACAGAGACCTAGGAGAAGAAAGAAGAAGAAGAAGAAAGAAACGAAAGAAGAAGAAGAAGGAAAAAGAAGAAAGAAACAAAAAAAAGTCCTTCGGAATATTCATGCAGCGGTAAATTATTTTCTGAAATCTATCTCACTTCAAGCTTTGTAGATTTGCTTAAGTTTTGCCTCAGGGATTTAAAAACTAACATATTAAAAGATAATAAAAAAAAAATAAAAAAAAAAATCACAAACTTAGAACTTGAGACTGCTTATATATCTCTCTATGTATTTCTCACTGTGAAGATCCACTATTTATACAATGCGGAAGACAAAAAACTGCAAATGTATGTATTCACAAGAGTTTCATTATTTTGTGTCAAATATTTAAATGTTCATGGCATTTCTTTTTAGATTTATTTAAATTGAAGCCCGTTGAAAGATTTATAATGAGCTCTGTTGTTTCATCATTACATCTTATTTTTGAAATACATGCGAGTTTCATATCCATCATGGAATAAATCTCGCAAAATCTTCGCAAAATATCGTGAAACTGAATGGAATAAACGGAATTTAGGCCAAAAGGCCAAGCACTGGGAACACCTATGGAGGTCATTCAGAGCTGAAATGGAAATGACAATAAAAAGGTTGAAAGGTTGTTCAAAGGGAGGAAAACTCGAAGCAGTTGCCACTATGAAACAAACTGTTAGGGCGGGAAGGTAGAGTCAAGATGGAAGACAAGATTAATATGAGGGGAGGAGCTAGAGTAAAAAGAAAGTAGAGGGATTGCAGCTCAGGACGCAAGGGACGCTGCAATGGGAAAATTGATGTTCGTGAAATAATTCCTTTTTAGAAACAACTACAAGGTACAGGAAGCCATAACAACTTCAGTACACCCCAAGTTTAAACAAAGATGTGTTAAATCCAGTCCATCACAAGGTCCAAAAGGATAAAATCGAGGATATCACTCATTGTGTTAGTCTCTCATGTTGCAGTGAAAAAAAGGGTATTACTAGGTATTGTTTGAGTCTTAATTTCTAATGGGACAACCTTCCAATGGGCAAGTTATCATGGACAAGACCGGGCCGTGGTTAAAGTTAAAGTTAAATGGGCCGCGAACTCATGCAGTATTCATACCGAGGACCAACCTGACAGACGAATCTATTTCATGGTTCGGACCGTGAGTTTATACGTTATGTACAGAAAAATTCCCGATTGACGGCCGACGGAAAACAATCAGAGCATTTTATTACTTCTTCAAAGATGGTCACTAAAAATCCTCAAGTGAACCCCATACCTTTTCGATTGTTAGACCTTGAGGGGCGTTTGTGAAAATACGCAATTACAAAACAATGTAAAAGATATGATCTTAAAATATTTGCCAAAAGCGACCTGGAAAGATACTCCCAGATCAACATCTTGAAATTATGGGAAATAAGGTAAAAAACGAATTAGTTAAAAAACCTATGAAAACCAAGATTCAGGAATATGATAAAACAAAAAATATAGTGTTTCCTTTCACAATTCCGTAACAATAATTGAATGAACAATTAAATAGATTATTGATAATAAACCCATGCCAATTTTTGCCACAAAGTACAAATCGTATATTTTTTTAATCTAAAATAAATTTTCTTATTGTAATAACACATTTTCTTAAAAAACCATAACCACTAGTTTCTTCAGTAATATGTATGTCCAATATTTCGTGTTTTTAAACCAGATTCATGACAACAAAACGACCTTTAACCAGCAATGGTACCGGGAGGTGGCCGGCGGGGATGGGGGGAGGGTTATAGGGGACCCAGGCGGGGCGTAAAGGGGGGGAGGGGGGAGTTTTAGAGGATCAAGCAATCCTTAAAGCTCTTGGGTCTCAGTGTGGAAAGTCTGGGATATCTTGGAGGCGGGTCCAACGTTCCGATGTTCCGCAGGAGGAGGTCTTAGGACTCTGGTTTAAGACCCCCCCCCCCCCCAAAACAAAAGTAAGCTATCTAATCCATACTCGCTGTTCCGAAATAAAATAATATTTCCTCTGGTCTTTCAACTTGATGAACTAAGTTAGTATTATTGAATTCAGAAGTATGAAACCTATTCGTTTGTTTGGAAAACGAGCTCACAAAGAGGCCACTGGACTTAAAATTCAAGCTTCAATGAATATGGGCATCCGATCGAAAGAAGTTAAGAAAAAACAAGGACGGCGGAAGGGAAAATAAAGAAAGAATAACAACAGACTCCCGTTATTAAAAAATAGGTAAAAATAAAATGAAACTAAATTAACAAATAGACAAAAATATGATTAAAATGCAAGAAGAATTATGGGCGGTCCATTAGGGAGGAAAGTAAGGAACGGAAGGAAGGTAAAAGGGAAATACAGAAAGGAGGACCCACACCCCTTATTAAAAAATAAACAAGTAAATTTGACAAAAATCAACAAACCAGATAAACATATATTAAAATGCAAAAATTGAGAAGAGTATTAAGGTGATAATATATTGCACCTTTGCATGAACTTCTAAAGTTAAAATTGCAAGACCTTCCTCTGAAGGGAGCCGTTCCAGAGTCCCCCCGACCCCCCCCTATGTGAGGAATAAAAGAGCATTAGCTTAGGATATTTGATTTTTCCACTGACTGAGGGTTGGGAAATAGTTCATGCTGCGACCCATTTGCCGTTGTCAGTATTTTAAGGTTAATCAATGCAAGGACTTGCATTTATTCATACGCAATTTTTTATTCTCATAATATCATATGATTTATAATAGCTATCACTTTACGTAACTGAAGTTGCAGAGCAACACTCACTATTATTATTATTATTGCATTATTATTATTATTATAATTATTATTATTATTATTAGTTATTATTATACTTCGATGCTCAATGTGAAGATAATATATCATCTCATACGAAGCTGTGAAAAAACAACTTCAAATTCTTCACCTTAGCAAATCTAACTTCCAAGTTCATCCATGATTTATGCAAAACGAAATATTTTTCATAAAAATAGCTGTGGTATTATATTATATATATTAATATATCATATATATATACAATCTATATAAAATGGCAAACTTATAGAAACTCTCATTATTCCTTTACGATGTTAGTTGGAAACTTTGGGCGCTGCTCTCATCCCCTGTCCTCCCACAATCCCCTACCTACCCCCGGACAAGCAGGTTTTAAAGGAGAAACCCTCCCATTCTCTTGACCTATCCACGCCACCCCACCCGGGGTGGGCAAACAGGTTTGCAGGGAGGAGGGTGGGTTGTAGTCATGTCTCCCCTTACCCTTCCAGTTTCCCTACTGACCCGGAAGCGCTGCAGCGTCCGAGAGAGAGAGAGAGCGAAGAGAGAGAGATGAAGAGAAGAGGAGAGAGAGGAGAGAGGAGAGAGGAAAGCGTGATTCTTGTTTTCTTCAAAAGAAAATGCCCAGTGAAATGCGAGAAACTCGTTTAAAATTCTCTAACGTAAGTAAACTCTATTTGAATAATTCAAACAAACTGGTAAGTTACTGCGGGATCTATTTTTCACAGCGGATTAATGTAATTATCTCAGCTACACTGCGCCAGGGGAGGGGAGAGAGGAGAGAGAGACGAGAGAGAGAGAGAGAGAAGCAGAAAAAACTAACTCACCCTGAAATGTTATTCCAAACATTGTCATTGCAAACAACAAAAAGCTGATCAGGTGGCCAAATTTCTCTATTTTTTCAGTTTAGAATAAAATAAAATAAAAAAATAAAAGAAAAAACGAGTTGTTGTTATTCCGGCAGTCCCGTTGCCTCTACTTTGGCCCTCCCTCAGTTATTTTAGACTTGAAGCAGAAGCTGGATAGCGGAACGTGAAGCGATTCAGATGCCACAGTCAGTACGGACCCCCCCACCCCCCCCCCCCCCTAACCCATAACCCCCATCCCCGCTACCCCTTCCTAAACCGCCCCCCCCACCCCCCCCCCCCCACCCCCCCCCACCCCCCCCCACCCCCCCCCCCCCCCCCCCCCCCCCCCCCCCCCCCCCCCCCCCCCCCCCCCCCCCCCCCCAACCCCCCACCCCCCCCCCACAACACACACACACACACAAACCCCACACCCGCGAAGGTCGAATCTCGGACTAGGGGCGGAGGAGACAGCAGAGAATCGGCACTGTGGGAATGTCGAATAAATGAATCTGATGAGGTACATATATATATATATATATATATAATATATATATATATATATATATAAATTTGTACACAGGTTAATAGCATATATATATATATAAAATTTGTACAGGTTATGCTTGTATATATCCTAACCCACTTGTAGACAGTGAATAACATGGTTTTTTACTGGTAATCAAATACATATGAACGAAAATATACATATCGTAATAGCATACTTAAGTAGGCTTATATTTATATATATGAATATATATATTTTTATAATATATATTATAAGTAATATAATATATATATATCTATATATATATAAATAATAGTATATATGTGTACATATAGATATATCAAAATATTATAAACCTAATACAAATTTTTATATATACACACATATATGCACACATATATATATAAATAAAATACATAAACAACCAAAGAAATAAAACAACCACAACTCTCCCCCAATTCCGCTGATGCGGCGATAATATCTTATTCGAAAGAGAAACCCCGAGAAGAAAAACTATAAAAAAAAAAATAAAAAAAAGGCGAAAGAAATATACGCCTGTCAAACAATGTTGTTCTGAATATCAGCGCGATCGGGGGAGGAAGTGGAATAAGAGGGGGGGGGATAGGTTTCCCCGGGTAGGGGAGGGGTACTAAGGGCCCTCCCTGTTTGTTTTTCTAAGCTTTATTTACATTTGTTTGGGGCTTTTTCCCTTCATGGCTGCCGGACACGGTACTGCCACCCGAACATTTTTGTTACCGAATATCTTTGGCACCGACGTCGGCCGGGTTATGTGTCCTGGGGAACTTTTGCATTTCATTTTACAATATTTCGTCGCCACTACTCGCTCCTCTCTCTCTCTCTCTCTCTCTCTCTCTCTCTCTCTCTCTCTCTTCTCTCTCTCTCTCTCTCTCTCTCTCGTGGACGGTTTCGTACAATTTTTTTTTTTAACAAAGGTGGGAGGGCGGGGGAGAGAACGGGTGGTCTAGGAGAGTTGATAGATCTATATTGACATACAAAAATATTTATTTTGGTTGCGTTATTGTCCGTATGTAATAATGGTTTACACTTGCACACAAACACGCACACACACATTATATGTATATATATACACACACACGCCACACACACACACACACACACACACACATATATATATATATATATATATATATATATTTATATATATATATATATATATATATATATATTCTATATACATGAAAGCCTTTCACCTTACATTACCAGCAGGGTGTAGATTCAGTGTACTTCAATCAGTTATGTATAAAATGTGAAATCGAATATCTTCGGTGACTTGATCTAGATGACGTCAGTTGAACCAATATTCCTGATAATTCCGAGAGATAAATATAAATCTATATATTCAACTAGACAAACTTTAAAGAAATAGTAAGACGATAAGTAGTATTAAAATGATCACAAATCCTTAAAAAACCCTTAGACATGACGGGTATGATTCTCCCACCAATCTTTCTGATAATTCAAGGAAGAAATATTAACATAATCAATATATTCAAGTAGAGGCAATTTAAAGGAAAAGGAAGACGATAAGGAGTTTGAAAAGGATTACAAATCCATGAAAACTGCTTAGATGTTACGGATCTAAATCTCCAGAAGGAAAAGACGCTAAGAATTTTTCCAAAAAGTCCGTTTTTTTTTCCCTTTTTTTTCATGGTTCACACTAGACCGGAATCCTACCAGGAAAACTCCTGTCTAAGAGGATACAAAGGGAAAAAAGGCTCCAGGGAAAAAAGTTGTTCCAATCATGCAATGGAGTTTGCATGGGTCACATGCACAAGAAGAAGAAGCCCAGGGAAAAAAGATGTTCCAATCATGCAATGGAGTTTGCATGGGTCACATGCACAAGAAGAAGAAGAAGAAGAAGAAGAAGACGAAAACTGGGGTACATCATAGGTTAAGTTAAGAGAATATGAACGGAGGCACAGTAAAAGGAATGAAAGGGGTTGCAGCTTGGGGGATTAAGAAAAAAAATTTATTATAGTTTAACCAGACCACTGAGCTGATTAACAGCTCTCCTAGGGCTGGCCCGAAGGATTAGATATTTTTTACGTAGCTAGGAACCAATTGGTTACCTAGCAACGGGACCTACAGCTTATTGTGGGGTCCGAACCACATTATATCGAGAAATGAATTTCTATCACCAGAAATAAATTCATCTGGCTCCACGTTGGCCGAGCCGAGAATCGAACTTCGGACCACCGGATTGGTAGCCAAGCGCGAAATCCACTCGGCCAACGAGGGACTTACATATCTTAGGTAAAATTTCACTTGAAACCATCAAACATTCGGATTTGAAATTATCATTTTCCTGTATTTCATCGTGGAATCCGATTATCAAATCCAGGCCAATTGCCAAGTGCTGGTACCTACGAGGTCATTCACCGCTGAAAGAAAAACGAACAGTAATAAGGCTCGAAAGGTTTAACAGGAGGAAAGCCTCGCAGTTGCACTGGGAAACAATTGTTAGTCGAGGGTGGAGAGTAAGATGGAAGAATGCTAATATGAACAGAGGTAGAGTAAAGGGAATGAAAGTGGCTACAGCTAGGGGCTGAAGGGACGCTGCAAAGAACCTTAAGTAATGCCTACAGTGGGCCGCATGAGGTGCATTGATGGGACTACCCCCCTACGGGACCATTATGAATAGGGTTCATTTTCTGAATAATAATAATAATAACTAATGAGATTTATGATCACAGCACAAATACTCTGACATCAATTAAACGTTTTAAGTAAAATAATACCACATCATAAATACCTGATTCATGTAGACCATCTTTGATTCACGTCTATCTAGGACAAACTACCCACAACCAACATACTCATATACATACACGCACACTAAAAAAACCACACACGCATAATATACAATGCTTCAAGTCGGAGGCCCATAAACAAATATGTTTTTTTTTTTTTTTGGTGGGGGGGGGGGGGGTCAATAACTTTGAAATGCTCACCCAGGGAAAGCGTAGCGAGACTCTTTCATGAGCATCGTTGTGAACATATAAATGGAAAACGCAAAATTGCAGAATTTTCTTTTTTTTCTGGAAATAAAAAATTCGTTGAATAATTTTCCACCTTCATCCGGCAACACCTGAACAGGTGCGAATTGAAATGGTAAAAAAGATAGAAGCATGAAAAATAAAAACAGTAGCGAAAGATGCAAGTAAACATAGTAGATAACCTGACGAATACATAAAATTTGAATAAACACACAAAAAGAATAAAAAAACAAAAACAAAAATAAAGCTTATCATGAAAGCACAGTCATGAAGAATTAAAGGCTCATCCAGAATGACAAATAGTGATGACAGTAACATTCTATCAGTATCCCATAAAGAAAAGCATTCCTCTCTAGCTCTTAAGAAAGCCATCCCCCCCTCCCCCCGCCTCGGAAAACTGAATTCTTTTCTCGTACTCCAAAGTGCATGCAACTGCAACCAGCAAGAATATATATTGCACAACAAGGCTAGAGAAGAGAGAGAGAGAGAGAGAGAGAGAGAGAGGAGAGTTGTAAAAAAAAAAGTTGCTTGAAGTCTTAAACTATTTCTTTCTAACATCCCGCATAGCTCAC
>NC_087208.1:37204425-37206925 GCF_015104395.2 Macrobrachium nipponense | reverse complement strand
CTAGTGGCCAACGTTTCTCTCGGTATCATCCGAGCATGATCACGGCAGTGGATCGGAGTAGACTGTAGGTGTTGTCAAGATCTACTCAATATATAGCGGCAGGTCAGCAGGGGGTCAACCGCGAGCTGCATTTTCATTGGCTGGTGGCGCAATGCGCTCCAGCTATTGGTTGAAAGAAGTTTTCTTCAAGACGCTTCTCGTCGTTGAAGGTTGCGCTGTTGCAGCCTAGCTGATCGTCGAGGCTGGGGCAAGACTTCCCTGGGCGCTGTGTCACGACGGCTCGCGTTGTCATTGGCTGATGGGCTGCTTGTCTCATCTGGTATTCTTTGATCGGGAGTATCGTTCGGTCTGGTATTATTTGTGCTATTATTTATGCATATAGGTCTCCTTAGGTTGGTGGGGAGGAAGAGCACTTCCTGTGTCGTATTCAGTGAGGGCTTCTCTTGTTGTATGAGGAGTGCCTCGAGCAGTCGCAAACGCCGTGGTCAGGAGCCCTCCCTATTATCTTAATATTCTTGATAATACCGTCGCGGGAGATGGCTTCCTGGTGTGCTGTCATGGTATGGTTTTTAACTGCCCCTTCTTGTGCGTGGCAAGAAATCCTCTTGGACAGTTTCATAGAAGTCATACCAACGTAAGAGCCGGGACATCCACGGACGGGGCATGAGAATTGGTAGACTACATTCGACTGTTTCAAGAGGTCTCTTGCTGGGGGGGTCGGGTTATTCTTCAACCCGACCCCCCCAGCAAGAGACCTCTTGAAACAGTCGAATGTAGTCTACCAATTCTCATGCCCCGTCCGTGGATGTCCCGGCTCTTACGTTGTATGACTTTTGTAAAAAAAAAAAAATAAATAAATAAATAAATAAAAAAAACTTGGTACACAAGTCTTAAGACTTTTTTTACTGTAAGCTTGTAAGTAGACTTGCTCATACTAATGGCTTTTAACAAAAAAAGAAAACACTCATTTTATCTATATTTCTTTCACAAGACATGACGCTTCACTGTCTGATTTTATAAAGATCGGCTTGGAATTGTAACTGGGTTCAAGTTTTGAGCAAATTTGGTGCCTCTTCCTCCTTGGTGGCAGGAAATGAAATTGGTGAAAGTGAAGTGAGCATATCCGTGATGTAAATGAAGGAAATTCATCTTCCATTCATTTTCTAACACTTCTCTTACTCTCGTGGATCTCTTCCTTCGTTCGTCAGGTATTTATTCCTTCACAAACTTCTTCGCACGTACTTGACACGCAACCTCATTACAGTTCAATGAGACCCTTTTCCTTGAATTGGTCTTTCAGTAATAAAGAAAAGAAAAAAGAAAGTCAAACCTTTATTTTTACCACTTGAACTTTTTTCCAGCTACCTATTCCAGTAGCCCTTTCAAAGAAGCGCAGAGTATCTAATCTCCCCTCATCATCCCTCCCACTGTATCTCTGCTGAAACAGACTCGCTTGCAATCCGATCGGTTCAATGAACTCGCGTTTCACTGAACTCTTTTAATCTCCTGATGTCATCATTTATCAATGAAAAGTAATGTTATGGAAATGACTACTACTATTGCTATCACATGACAACAGTGATTTCCAAAACTGAAATGATTTTAAACGAGAAACCTACAACTGACGTTCGGAAACGTTAAAATGTGTTTATGGTCAGTTCATCTTTAAGGAAGGATCGTTCAGATACTCTGCTGAACATTTCAACATTAAAATAAAAATGTTTTGTAGATTCGTCTGTGAAAAAGAGTTTTTTTATGAATAGATTTCATGTATTATAATATGAATTATTTGCCATTTAATATATGATTTGGCAAATTCATAATTTTGGAATGAACTATCGATATATACGATTAATCTTAATTTACATACTGATAAAGATTGCTGACTCACTATACATATTCTTTATTTATATACACCCAAATCACGTAACATCTCTCTCCTATTTAGATTTTTTGACACATCCTGCATTAAACCTACGATCAATTTTTACGACAAGACAGATAACTGACACTCACCTAACATATATGTAAAAATAAAGTATTTTCAAATTACAATGTCGTTTCTTTCATGCGAGCCGACATCAGAGAGCAGCCCCTGCCACATTCATCAATTAACTACTGAATCAGAAAAGAACTCACGTGCTGAAAATTGTACATCAGGAACTACAACTATGTAGTTCCCAGAAGAACCTCATATTTTATATCTTGTCCGTTATCCTGCTTCTGGAATACCAAGGCCTTGCCACTCAATCTGTCCAACACTCGTCTTCTGTTCTCTTCGTATGACTAAACTATCTCTAAACACTATCCACCTTTCTGCTTACTTACTCTTATCATGTCTGATCAGTTTAAAACTGATAGGAAGCAGCTACTGGACGCTAAGTAGGACTTGGATATTAATGATCCATGTTGCAGAGCAGCAAAACGCCTGGTGGAAATAATGGGTCCATTAATGGGTTCTTGGTTTGAGGAATTCTGTCGCAGTAGAGGAGAAGTCCTG
>NC_087208.1:37191925-37201925 GCF_015104395.2 Macrobrachium nipponense | reverse complement strand
TGCTTTATTTTATTTATTTATATATTCTTAATTTTTGTTGTTTTCCAAAGAATTCCTTCATATATTCTTGACGTCAGCAAAGATGCAAATACCACTGAATAGCGTAAACAGCGTCACTTCCAGTTTTCCGGGTCAAGGAGAGAAAAAAAAACATTAACATTTTACATAACTGTTTTGTAAGGGGTTTAAGATAAGACTGGAAATGTATATTCAGTCACCAGGAATGTGAAATGATATTAATCCTTTTTATTAACTGAACTCAGCGAGATGTCCTTATCATGTTTCAAAGTTTTTTTTTCTTTTGTTTTGCCTCGTCACCTTTATCAATGTAACGAGGTCCCCAGGACGGCAAGTACCTCCTAAGGGTCTATGCTTGATGTCTTGGCCATTTTTACATTACCGTTTTTTATGGTATGGGTACTTAATAATAATAATAATAATAATAATAATAATAATAATAATAATAATATAGGTCTTCAATAGACTTAAGTCAAGTTAAGCAACATTTGGGGCTGGTCAGTCGTTGGATGGGTGACCGCTCTCCTCGGCGTTGATTCCTTGGGAAAGGATCTTTACCATAATTCCTCAGTCTACTCAGCTGTAAATGAGTACCTATCCTGATGGGGTAGGGTCCAGCTATGGGTTAAATAGCAAAACTCAGCAATGATGGAAAGAAATGAAGGAATAAACGACAACGACGTAAATGGAACCTCTGGCAACAGAGGAGCTTCGTCCGGCAACCAGGTATTCAACCCAATTGAAGGGGAAGACGGTCAGGTACTTGGAGGTCGTCATCCAGCAACTGATCACCACAATGAAAGTAATAACAGCCTGAGATTGGAGCTACAGAGGCAAAAAGGAAGAAATGGACAAGAGAAGAAAATAAGGAAATATGGAGATGCTACATCAGAAGCAACCCGACGGAGAGAGGATATAGAAGAAGATTGATCAAACATGGAATGAGAGGAATAACACCCCCCAAACAGAGCAGAGGCTGGCAGACCAAGTAAGGAACATAAGCAAAAGAACTGGCTCTCCCCAACAGAAAGAGAAGAACTGGAAAGGGAAATGTCACACGACAACGAATTACACGAAGACCAACTGAGAGACGATGCCACAGAAGACGACAGGGAGGATGAAGTATCAAAACAACGACACACGAAGAAACTACACGACGAAGTAACAGAGAGGACGGAAATGGGTAGAAAAGATTAGACAATGGATGGAGCCAGATACGGAGAGAAACAAAGATCCCTCCATGAAAGCCTACAACACCAAGAAATTAAGGGAGAAAACAAGTGAGGTCAATGAAATAATGGGCCTAATACACACCACAGTATCACAGAAACAAATAACTTGACATATGCAGGAGCAAGATTAGTAGCAGAACTGATGGGGATTCGAACACCAACACCACCGTCACAACCAACCCAACAGAAACCAAAACAGCAACCTCCTTGGAAAAGGCGCCTGGAAAAGCAAATCATGGTGATGAGATCTGACTTGAGTAAACTGAAAGAGATGGCAGAAAAAAGGCTAAGAAGCAAGAAAGCAAGGGAGGAAACTCAACGAGAAATACAAAGTACAAGAGAGGGGACTAAACAACACAATAGAAGATGTAAAACAGAGGCTTAAGGCCAAAGCACACAAGATCCAACGGTACATGAACAGGAATAAGGGATACCAACAGAACAAACTATTCGGAACCAACCAGAAAAAGACTATACAGCCAACTAAGAGGGGAAGACAACCACCCAGAAATTCCTGAAGCCGAACCAAGTAAGAGACTCTGGGAAAACATATGGAGCAATCCGGTATCACACAACAAACATGCAACTGGCTCCAGGAAGTCAAGGAAGAAGAAAACAGGGAGAATCAAAACAAAGATTCACAGAGATCACGACAGACACAGTCAGACACCAACTAAAGAAAATGCCAAACTGGAAAGCCCCAGGTCCCGATGAAGTCCATGGATACTGGCTCAAAAACTTCAAGGCCCTACACCCACGAATAGCAGAACAACTCCAGCATTGTATCTCAAATCACCAAGCACCAAATGGATGACCACAGGAAGAACATCCTTAGTACAAAAAGACAAGAGTAAGGGAAATATAGCCAGTAACTACAGGCCTATCACCTGCCCTAACCAATAATGTGGAAGTTACTAACAGGTATCATCAGTGAAGGCTATACAACTACTAGAGGAGACAAACACCATCCCCTACCAACAGAAAGCTGCAGAAGGAAGTGTAGGGGCACAAAAGACAGCTCTGATTAGACAAAATGGTAATGAAGAACAGTAGGAGAAGGAAAACCAACCTAAGCATGGCATGGATAGACTATAAGAAAGCCTTCGACATGTACCACACACATGGCTAATGGATGAATGCCTGAATATATTGGGGCAGAGGAAAATACCATCAGATTCTTCCTCAAAATACAATGCGCAACTGGAATACAATACTTACAAGCTCTGGAATAAGACTAGCAGAGGTTAATATCAGGAGAGGGATCTTCCAGGGCGGACTCACTGTCCCCACTACTCTTCGTAGTAGTAGCCATGATTCCCATGACAAAAGTACTACAGAAGATGGATGCCGGGTACCAACTCAAGAAAAGAGGCAACAAAATCAACCATCTGATGTTCATGGACGACATCAAGCTGTATGGTAAGAGCATCAAGGAAATAGATACCCTAATCCAGACTGTAAGGATTGTATCTGGGACATCAGGATGGAGTTTGGAATAGAAAAATGCGCCTTAGTCAACATACAAAAAGGCAAAGTAACTAGAACTGAAGGGATAAAGCTACCAGATGGGAGCAACATCAAAACACATAGATGACATGGATACAAATACCTGGGAATAATGGAAGGAGGAGATATAAAACACCAAGAGATGAAGGACACGATCAGGAAAGAATATATGCAGAGACTCAAGGCGATACTCAAGTCAAAACTCAACGCCGGAAATATGATAAAAGCCATAAAACACATGGGCAGTGCCAGTAATCAGATACAGCGCAGGAATAGTGGAATGGACGAAGGCAGAACTCCGCAGCATAGATCAGAAAACCAGGAAACAAATGACATACACAAAGCACTACACCCAAGAGCAAATACGGACAGGACTATACATAACACGAAAGGAAGGAGGGAGAGGACTACTAAGTATAGAGGACTGCGTCAACATTGAAAACAGAGCACTGGGCAATATCTGAAAACCAGTGAAGACGAGTGGCTAAAGAGTGCATGGGAAGAAGGACTAATAAAAGTAGACGAAGACCCAGAAATATACAGAGACAGGAGAAAGACAGAAAGAACAGAGGACTGGCACAACAAACCAATGCACGGACAATACATGAGACAGACTAAAGACTAGCCAGCGATGACAATTGGCAATGGCTACAGAGGGGAGAGCTAAAGAAGGAAACTGAAGGAATGATAACAGCGGCACAAGATCAGGCCCTAAGAACCAGATATGTTCAAAGTACGATAGACGGAAATAACATCTCTCCCATATGTAGGAAGTGCAATACGAAAAATGAAACCATAAACCACATAGCAAGTGAATGCCCGGCACTTGCACAGAACCAGTACAAAAAGAGGCATGATTCAGTGGCAAAAGCCCTCCACTGGAGCCTGTGCAAGAAACATCAGCTACCTTGCAGTAATAAGTGGTACGAGCACCAACCTGAGGGAGTGATAGAAAAACGATCAGGCAAAGATCCTCTGGGACTATGGTATCAGAACGGATAGGGTGATACGTGCAAATAGACCAGACGTGACGTTGATTGACAAAGTCAAGAAGAAAGTATCACTCATGATGTCGCAATACCATGGGACACCAGAGTTGAAGAGAAAGATAGGAAAAATGGATAAGTATCAAGATCTGAAAATAGAAATAAGAAGAATATGGGATATGCCAGTGGAAAATCGTACCCATAATCATAGGAGCACTAGGCACGATCCCAAGATCCCTGAAAAGGAATCTAGAAAAACTAGAGGCTTGAAGTAGCTCCAGGTCTCATGCAGAAGAGTGTGATCCTAGAAACGGCACACATAGTAAGAAAAGTGATGGACTCCTAAGGAGGCAGGATGCAACCCGGAACCCCACACTATAAATACCACCCAGTCGAATTGGAGGACTGTGATAGAGCAAAAAAAAAAAAAAAAAAAAAAAATAATAATAATAATAATAATAATAGAGAAACATATCCAAAGTTATATAAATGCACATATATTGAAATTTTAAACTTTAAGGATAGCTTTCGAGAATCTGTTATGTTTACTTTGCTGGAGTGCTATATCAACGTGTCAGATTGATAAGGGGAACCGAACAGATTCCCGAAAGCCATCCTTAAAGTTTTAAATTTAAATATATGTACATTTACATAACTTGTGGATTGGTTCTCCATTTGAAGAATCGTGCTACTATGAGGATTTTTTTATAATAATAATAATAATAATAATAATAATAATAATAATAATAATAATAATAAAAATAATAATAATAATAATAATAATAATAATAATAATAATAATAATAATAATAATAATAATAATAATAATAATAATAATATAAACAAAGGAGGAACTGAACGAGAAATACAAAGTACAAGAGAGGGGATTAAACAACACAATAGAAGATGTAAAACAGAGGCTTAAGGCCAAAGCACATAAGATCCAACGGTATATGAACAGGAATAAAGGATACCAACAGAACAAACTATTCGGAACCAACCAGAAAAGACTATACAGCCAACTAAGAGGGGAAGACAACCACCAAGAAATTCCTGAAGCCGAACCAAGTAAAAGACTCTGGGAAAACATATGGAGCAATCCGGTATCACACAACAAACATGCAACATGGCTCCAGGAAGTCAAGGAAGAAGAAACAGGGAGAATAAAACAAAGATTCACAGAGATCACGACAGACACAGTCAGGCACCAACTAAAGAAAATGTCCAACTGGAAAGCCCCAGGTCCCGATGAAGTCCATGGATATTGGCACAAAAACTTCAAGGCCCTACACCAACGAATAGCAGAACAACTTCAGCATTGTATCTCAAATCACCATGCACCCAAATGGATGACCAGAGGAAGAACATCCTTAGTACAAAAAGACAAGAGCAAGGGAAATATAGCCAGTAACTACAGGCCTATCACCTGCCTACCAATAGGGTGGAAGTTACTAACAGGTATCATCAGTGAAAGGCTATACAATTACCTAGAGGAGACAAACACCATCCCCCACCAACAGAAAGGCTGCAGAAGAAAGTGTAGGGGCACAAAAGACCAGCTCCTGATAGACAAAATGGTAATGAAGAACAGTAGGAGAAGGAAAATAGAAATAAGAAGGATATGGGATATGCCAGTGGAAATTGTACCCATAATCATAGGAGCACTAGGCACGATCCCAAGATCCCTGAAAAGGAACCTAGAAAAACTAGAGGCTGAAGTAGCTCCAGGACTCATGCAGATGAGTGTGATCCTAGAAACCGCGCACATAGTAAGAAAAGTGATGGACTCCTAAGGAGGGAGGTTGCAACCCGGAATCCCACACTATAAATACCACCCAGTCGAATTGGAGGACTGTGATAGAGCAAAAAAAAAAATAATAATAATAATACACAGTTACCACATATGTATCTTTTCTAACAGTAAATTGATACCTTACCAGGAATCGTATTTCAATACTGTTGCTAACTATATCTGGTTGAATATTACCCTTCAAAATCAATGAGAAAAATATACTTAAAAGGTTTATTATCATGCAAATAAATACAACATTCTATGTGCAATTTTCCCAAGCGATAATAATCCAAAGCGATTCTTCGTTGTTATGTTTACGTGAAATAAATAATTTTATCTTTATAATTGTATCATAACCAACGTTATAGATTAAAGACATCCCGTTTTACTAAATGATCTGGGGATCAGCCGAGCTAATGTTAAAGCCTCTTTGCAATAACTGATGATTCCAGATTACTTCCAATGCTCGATGTATACACTGTACGGAAGAACGCCAGAAACGATATCGTTATCATGATTATTTGCTTTTTAGTCGAGATATATTAAAGCGTATTTATCGTACTGTCTTAATGTTATTATTATTGTGTTATTTAAAAATGAATACGAAATTAAAAAAGCGAAAACAGGAATGATTTTGCTTTATTTTGATTTCAACAACGTGAACACCGGAGGCTGTAGGCCCAAGAAACTTGATTGAAAAAACATCCGCATAATTGAAGGACAGCCACTTGATAAAACACACACACACACACACACACACACACACACACACACACACACACACACACACAACACCCACGCTCTAAATTAGTGGTTTTCAACTCGTTTCAGGATATGGACGACAAGCTTAATAAAAAAAAATATTGTGGACCATTCCGCTTTCGAGCAACGATCAATAAACAATCAACATTTGGACTAAAATACTTTTCTCAAACAAGAAGAAATAAACATTTTGGACTGAAATATTTTTCTTACGCAAGAAGTACAACCTGAAGTGAATAATCTAGGTAAAAGTGTTCTCACTGAATTTCAGTTAATCTTAAATATACGTATCAGTCTCCTGTTAATTACCAAACACAATGAACGTCCTGTGGATCACCCAAAATGTCGCCACGGACCACCAGTTGATGGGAACCAACAATCTAAAACAAGTTTAAATCAAGACAAAAGGGTATAGAGGAAGGAAGTGAGGTATACAGGGAGGCCTAATTGGCAATTAGAAATGATAACAAAGACAAGATACCCACGTCTGGAGAGGAGGCCAGCATTTTCGAGGAAGGTCAATGCCCCACTACACGTGATTTGTTTTGGACCCCGTCACAGACAAGCAAATAAGCCTTAGTAATCGAATGCATTACTACCCTTAAACAACTGTGGTATTTTAACAATTTACTTACATTTCTATCTATTTGTTTATAAATTTTTTTTACTGAATTTGTTCTTTTTCTCATAACTAATCTGTTCTTCCGGTATTTTCTGTTACTACTGTTCCTTCTTTCTAATGAACTACATCTTTATTGGAGGCTTCAACTTCAGGTCAGTGGCCTCTTTGGTGGGCTTGTTCCATATTGAATAGGGTTCATTTTCTGAATATAATAATAATAATAATAATAATAATAATAATAATAATAATAATAATAATAATAATAATAATAATAATAATAATAATAATAATAAAGGAAACAGATTTGTAAATGAATAACGAAGTAGAGAAAACGCATCCATTTACTATATGGAAAAAAGTAAATTTAATAATAAAAAAAGTAATGCACATTTCATCAAAGTCAAGGATAAAGGAATGAATGTTTATGACGATTCATAAAATTACGATCATATAATTAATCTCCTTATCAGTGGAGTGACCCAAGGACAGGTTAGGTCAGAGTTTGGATGGGTGACCACCAAAGAAAACCTGATCATTTAGCAACAAACGGCTCTTGGTTGCTTGAGCAAAAGGCTAGTGTAGGGCCAGCAGCCTCATCCCAGAAAAGTTTATGAAAAGTTGCAAAAAATCAAAGCATGATTTGAACTTCACCTTATAAGAGGTGCGCACTAAAAACCAGTCAAATAGTGAATTGTTTCCCTAACGAGAATTAAAATAAACATGCTATATATTATTAAAATAATTGTTCTCTATATTAAACTCAACGTGAAACATCTTTTTCTGACCTTTTTAGGCTTTTCCATAGGGCTTTCCTACCCCCGTCCCCAACAAGAACAACAACAGGTAGATCAAGAACAACAATAAAAACAACAAAGTAGTTTGTAGGCTTACTCCCGGAGTAAGCAAAAAAAAAATTATAGTTATCAAATTTGCAGTACTACTTAGGAAAATGGTGTCAGTAGGGATGGGTCACATGGTGGCTTGAAAATAGAATAGAACATAGAAGTTCGGCCAAAGAATATAGAATTCAGCCCAAAGGCTAAGCGCTGGGGCCTATGAGGTCATTCAGCACTGAAGAGGAAACAGACAGAAAAGGGTTTGAAAAGTGTAACAGGAGGAAAACCTCAAAGCAGTTGCGATACGAATCAACTGTTAGCAGAGGGTTAAGGAAAGTAAGATGGAAGAAAGAGAATATGAACGGAGGTACAGTTAAAGGAATGAAAGATGGTTGTTGCTATGCACCTAAAGAAGGGACGCTGCAAAGGACCTTAAGTAATTGCCTACGGGGCACCTCATGAGGCGCACTGACGGCACTGGTGAACTGAGTAGCAGGAAGAGAATTATTTTATTTTGGGTCGAAACAGGAAGCGTCGCTACTTGTTTTCTCCGATCATTAAATGCTGGAAACGATGTAAAATGACTCCCCCCCCCCCTACCTCCACCACCCCCACCCCAGCGCCCCACTAGAAAAAAAACATCCTCAACGATAAAGAAAATGAAGAAAAAAAATGAAAATGATAAAAAATTATCTGAAAACAAATGGCGCAGAAATTGTCTTACGATTCATTAATCACCTCACCTACTATGTCCTTTCTTTCCTAACACTGAATTTTAATTAAACTTCAAAAGGAGAGAAAGAACCTTTTATAACTTCCGAGAAAGAAACATCCATCCAGAGAACAAGTTGTTTCATTAGTGAACTCAAAGTTTTAAACTTGAAGTAAATGATCAGGAAAATTACAACGTGTGACGCGAAACCGAGATGGCTAGAGTATATATATAATAGATATATACACACATGTATATTACATACATACACACATACGTATATAAATAGAATACCACCAAATGAATGTTGTTGGTTGAGGGAAACGGTAGTTTCCGAAATACATCGATAGAAAATCTTCACAACATATATATATATAATATATATATATATATATATATATATATATATATATATATATATATATATATATATATATATATATATATATATATATATATATATATATATATATGTATATATATATATATATATATATATATATGATATATATATATATGTATATATACATACATGTATACATACATATATATATATCATATATACATATATCTATATATATATATATATATATAATATATATATATATATATATATATATATATGTATGTTTATGTTTGTATACAGATGTATATACGTGCGTGTGTGTGTGAGAGAGAGGGACAGGGAGAGCTCTTATATAAGAGCATAATACATGTGAAAACAAGACAATTTTGACAATTCAACCAATAACTACTACTGAACAATTCCCCAGAACCCTTCTGAACGTCCATCCCCTTACAATCTCTCAGCCATCC
Source organism: Macrobrachium nipponense (assembly GCF_015104395.2). Lineage (NCBI taxonomy): Eukaryota > Metazoa > Arthropoda > Malacostraca > Decapoda > Palaemonidae > Macrobrachium > Macrobrachium nipponense. The sequence continues at coordinate 37,192,643 of NC_087208.1, read as the reverse complement.
AATTCTTGCATGATTTCAGAACAAAAACGCATTTCGGCCGCAGCAACGTTCACTAACTTTCCAGTACTGTAATGACGTTAATGAACGCGGCATAACTGAGCGAATAGCCTCCGGACATAAATTAAACCAGAGAGCAATTAGTTTGCATCTCTTATGGCGTCGGCTGACGTGGAGGACGACATTTGCGGATTTATTTTATGTCTGTTATCTCTACAGTTCTTTTTCTTTTTAAAAAGATGCAGTATTTATAATATAGACCAAAGGCCAAGCGCTGGGACCAATGAGGTCAATCAGGGCTGGAATGAACATTTTTGAGGGGAAAAAGGTTTGAAAGTTGTAACAGGAGGAAAACATGGCAGTTGCACCATGAAACAACTGTTCAGTGAGGGTGGAATGAACGATGGCAAAAAAGAGAATATGAACGGAGGCACAGTAAAAGGAATGGAGTTGCAGCTTGGAGGCCTAAGGAAAAAAAAGTAAATCTTTGTTTAACCAGACCACTGAGCTGATTAACAACTCTCCCAGGATTGGCCTGAAGGATTAGATTTTTATTTATGAGGCTAGGAACCAACTGGTTACCTAGCAACGGGACCTACAGCTTACTGTGGGATCCGAACCACATCATATCGAGAAATGTATTTGTAATCACCAGAAATACATTATTCTCAATCCGCGCTGGCTGCCGGGAGCGAACTCGAGCTACCAGTGAGCAAATAGG
>NC_087208.1:37166925-37186925 GCF_015104395.2 Macrobrachium nipponense | reverse complement strand
CGTCTCCCAATTAACTCCCTTAAATATGACTACTAAATCATAAGTCATCATCACAACTCTCAAAGAAAAAAAAACATCAAGTTCTCCAACTCAATGCTCCAAACTCTCACATCAGCACACACACAACTCAGAAATCACAGCAACTCCACATAATTCTGCACTCACATTTCAAACTCGAATGTTCTCATAAGAAAAAAAAGAAAAATCGTAATGAACTCAAGGAAAAAAAAAAGAATCACATAACACACCCAGACCCAACCCAAAAATGTTCTCTCAAACTCTGATATTTGAACAACCCAAAAAATCAGTAAAAATCTCCAACTTTTAACAGCAAAAAACCCCTTTATGCTCAATAATTAATTACAAAAAGACTTAATGTCAAACTCCCTTTACTTAAGTAACAACCCTCGAAAAATTACATCTCCCGGTAAAATCAAATCTCCCGTCCAAAAAAGAAATGCTACTTAAAACTCAATCCCCCAAATTATATCTCTCAAGGAAAAGGAAGAAAAATAATAATAATAAAAAAAAAAGATAATCACAAGAAGATTTCCCCAATCACAAAATACATAATACATGTATAATATGCATTAACTCCCGCGTTTTTCCCAAGAAATGCTCCATGTAAAGTTATGGAATTTGCCAGAAAGCAAACTCTCACACATGCGCTTTCGTGAAATGCTATTGTCAAACATTTCCAGACATTGCACAAAAATTCTGGATCTATCACCATCAGAGGAAAAAAGTCAGCACACAGCGGACATCCAACGTAGCGCTTGTCAGCAGAAAAATCGCCTGCGGACGTATGCTCAAACATCAGCATAAGAATTGTCTAGTCAGACACATAAGTTTGGAAACTCATGCTTCTCTAGAAGAAAAGGTCTAACAGACACATTTCACAGAATTAACTCCAGGATATGACTAATGTGTGTTCAAAGACTGTCTCAAGACTCATTCTCTCACATTATATTGCCTCAAATTATATTTCTCCAAGAATAACACTTCGAACATAAAAAATGCACACATCTCCATAGGACTCGTAATGCAGTAATGCCATTCGCCTCTAAATAGTCACGAAATAAAAAAGAGAACCACAGAAATCTTCTCTTGTCTCGAAAAAAAACTCCAATAACCACAAAAAAAAAGGTCACCCGCCAAGATTAATTCCAACTCCATTATGAGACACCATATTAATAATAACACCACTCCGGTTTATCATAATTTCCTCCATTTGGTAATAACCAACCCCTTATATTTCTCTCTTATTTCTCTAATAGCCACATGTCAGTAAAAAAAACATCACTCCAAGAATAGAGAATAAATCACCTCCATTTCGGCAAATACAAAATATTTACCCTCTATTTCCCCAATAACTCCAAGTGGAACAAAACAAGACTCCAAATAATCTCCATGTGCCCAAGGCAACTAACTCACACACACCAAATAAAAATGTGCCATTGTCTCCAATTTGCAACAAAGATAACTGCAAAATAATTGACTACATAGTCTCATCACCATTATTGCATATCATGGGTCAAAAAATAATATGCATATGGCAATAAAAAGCCATACCCATATTATATCTCCAAATATAACTCCAAAAAAATATATACCTCCAATTATAACTCAAATATATCTCAATTATAACTCCAATTCTCCAAAGGAATAACTCCATGTTATAGTCAAAAACTATAAAAAACTCTCTCTCGTTTAGCATAATTGCTAAAAAAAAGGCAAAACTCGGCAAATAAAATGTCTAGAAAATTCTAGAAAAAATCACTAATGTGCCACAACTCATTATAACAGAACTCCAAAATCACAGTGTCTAAGCAAAGACTTTCTTCCATATGTTACTACGGCATAAGTCCACCTAGAAAACTTAACCAAGTTTTCCTATCTCACAAAGTTGTCACAAATACAACAAGGGTATTGTGCAAGAAAACTCACAATTTCTGGAACACAAATATCCAGAGAAAAAATGTAGTGCCCTACGTATGCATTCAAAACATGCAAGAAATTCTCCCATATATTTCTCTATAGCATCAAATAGCTGAAACACGAACACTTTCTCGAACAATGACTCTAAGTCATGAACTGAGATAATATTCACACTAACTGGAGAGAAAAAATAAATTCAAATTCACCCTTGGTAAAAAAAACTTGTGTCAGCTATGGCTAACCTCCAAAAAAGGAGAAAAGAAAAATCTACGGCCTTGTTCACTATCTCCCGTAACTCACTAGATGTCAAGCAATTATCTGCTGAACTCATAAGAAAAAGAGGAAAACAAAAGAAATAATGTGTTGTTAGTTCCTCCCAAATTCACAAAAAATTTTTACCACCCTTGATAGTATTACGGCACCCACGTATTAGTATAAAAAAAATCAGTATCAGAAATATCATTATCACAAAATCACCAAAAAAAATTGCTATCATCAAAATCATCAGTATCAGTACAAAAAATATCACCAATGTTAATGCTTGTCCATTCTCCAAGAAATTCAGCACAAAACTCAGCAAAAGTTCAGCAAGTTTCAACACAATTCACCAAGATTCAGTCAGATTCATCAAGATTCAGCATAACTCATCCCCGTGAATCACTGAAATATTCTCCAAAGTTACAAAAACTCAACAATTAATTAACACAAGACTTCTCCCATTAATTCATTGTAATAATTCTCCTTGAATAATTATCTGTAATAATTATCAACTAATCTCCCATGAAATATCTCAAATCTCTCGTAAAACAATTCTCCCGTAATGATAATTATACTTAAGCAAACCTCCCGTGACACATCTCAAGTATAATGATTATTAATAATAACAATAATAATAACTCTCCATAGCAATAATTCTCTTGCAAAAATTTCAAGTAAAGGTGAAATTCAAATAGCATACACTAGTATTGCTGAATCTCATGACATACAATGTCTCCAGATGCAACACCATTTCCACACAACACAGATACATCACCAATCATCGGCATTTCAAAGTAATTTCTCCAACACAATAAAAAAATAATCTGTGTATCCCCAATATATTTGTGTCTTCGAAGGCACAAGGAAAACATACACCCATACACTGTATTTCAATTGTCTTTTATTTCCTTTTCTCTTCCTCCAAGGGAGAAAAAAAAAATCTCTTTTCTAAAAAAAACGAAAAAAAAGACTCTACGGGGCGTTTTCACTTCATCAACTAATCAATCAGCTGATATCTTAGCATCCATGGTCAAGGCCAAATCCATCCCCCAACACAAAGAAAAAAAAGGAGTTCACCCCCAATGAGAAAAAAAGGTTTCTCCCCCCCTGAGAACAACCCCTCAGTCAAGCAGCAGAACAGCCCGAGGCATACACAGTAGTACCCCCATCTCCCCTTGAACAGTGTCTGAGGACCCCCTCCCAAGGTATACACTAGTGCCCTTCCCTGCACCATCTCTCGAGGGAGGCCAGTGGTACCCTCCATGCAACTATCCCCCCGAGGGATGCCAGTACCCTTGCAATGCAACGCGCCTCTCTGCAGGAATGTGCTGAGCCCGTAAAATTTTGGCCGCTGTGTCTCTAAGCCAGATATGCTTATCTAAGCACAGTTCACATGCAAAAAACACATCTCTATACACTCTTATGTGTTTAAAACAAAGACAAATACGTCTATTATAAACACATGCAAATAAAGAAAACACGTCACTATGGGGCAAAGACAAGAAAAATTGTTGACCTCTTGAACCAATCCCATAACCCTGAAATATTTAAACAAAAACCCTCTCCCTTCAAAACAATAGTTTAACACTCACCACTCCATAACGGGAACAAAAAGAACTCGAAATTCTCGTAAAACGCGTAAATCTCATCGGCACAATACAAACGCGATCGGTGAAAACGCACCTAGCAACCCTCACTCATGAACTAGACTGAGTTACTTGTCTCACGGCTCACGCCCTGAAGAATCTCGGTACGAGCAAATTTGATGACCCTAATAGAAATTTCTTTCCTCATCCCCCCATCCCACGGACGGATATTTTCTCTACCCCCTTTTCACTTAGCAACTGAGATCCAACAATTTAACAATTTTCCACAATCCCACAAAGCTTTGTCGTTCGAAAACTATCGCTAAGCCACAACCCCTTTTATTTTCTAATTGGCCAACCATCTCTACATTGGCGTTCCTAGGCATAAAGAAAAGAAAGAAAACTTTTATACCCCCTCTTAACCGCCTGCCACCACTGTTAATGGGGGGATTTTCCCCCATTATTCATAAGGTAAGCGTGAACACGAGCGGAAGGCAAACCCACACAGCCTTACTCACACAGCCCTCTCTCTCTCTCTCTCTCTCTCTCTCTCTCTCTCTCTCTCTCTCTCTTTCCACCTCTTTCTCTCCATTCTAACAGGTAATGAAAATGAGAGAGTTGCGTCATAACATTAACATTTATTAACAACGAATAAATAAATCAATCAATCAAGTAATCCAGTCTTACAGACTAACCCAAAAAACGGTACAATGTCTAGTCACCAAAAAAGTCTACACTTCTCTGGGAATTCATTGTCCCCCGGCATTCCAGATCCGTCTGTTTCAAAGATACAGAACACATCCCGGTAAGTACACACACAAGATTGACAGACAGAGGTTTAAATATTGGATATCATTACAAAAAGGTCAAACAGATAATAAGCCACTCTTGGCTAAAGCACTTCAACACTTACCCAAAACAACCGGACACTAAACACTATGTCACAAAAACTCCCCGGCGAATGCCACGGCATCTGCCTGTGACTTAAAGCCCTCTTGTCAAAATCCTCCCATAGGCTTGGGTATGACACTCTTAAAGGGAAGAGGCACACACGTACATACGAACACACAGTTCGTTAGCGCCTCGCAACACTAGTTGCATCTAGTTTCACAAAGGCACTTTGAGAAGAGTTCATAAACTGTCGTGCATTGACTTGTTGAACTAAGCACTTTTATCTCACGCCATCCCTAGAAACTCATTGTCAGCTACTCTCGGGTCGTTACCTCTACACTGTTCTCCACATTCCATAGGTCAAAGGGAACACATGGACAATATATTATTAATCAAAAACCCTAGGCCTTACATATATATATCACGGGAATTAGAGTTCGAATATGGGTGTGCATTCTTTGGCCCCCCCTCCTTCCCGCCCCCTTCTTCTCAATCTTTTACTTTTTAGCTAACCTCTCTTCAGTCCTTCTTCCTCTATCATCCTTACCACATGTCCAAACCACCTCAAGTCTCGATTTGAAATTCTCTGCCTGTTTGGAATTTAGGCCTCCTATATTTTATATAAATAAATAACCTGTCTCCTTCATGTTTGCTGTACGTCATATGTATGTATGTATGTATGTACATATGTACATTATATACATTATACATATAAAATATAAATGTATATAATATATATATATGTATATATATGTGTGTCTGAATTGAATTATAATAGTGATAAGACCTTAAAAAACGTGTGGTTGATAATAGTATAAAATCTTGAAAAATAAAAAAATAGTGGATTATAATAGTGTTAAAACCTTAAAAACTATAATGTGGAATTATAACACAGTAAAAGTAATGGCGGTTGTTATAAGAATTTGCAAACAATGAGAAAGTCTGTACCTGCAACATCGGCGCTATAGTAGATTCACATTAGCCTTGCATTTGATGTCTAGGCCAGTCCATTACGACGCTCCTGATTGGCTGTTAATAAGCCGATCACAGGGCTGGGAACTCTCAGTCTCTCTCGAGAGTTCACATGGGTAGGATCTATTTTCTACCTCTCCTGGGGGATATGTCTTTCAAAAGTATTACTCAGAGAGGTGGAACATAGATCCTACCCATGTAAACTCTCGAGAGAAACTGAGAGTCTCCAGCCCTGTGACTGGTTTATCAACAGCCAATCAGGAGCGAAGTATGGGACTAGCCTAGACATCAAATGTACGGTTGATGTGAATCTACTATAGTAAAAGAAACAGTTTCGTGCGCAGTGCTCATCCGAAAATGCAGATATCGTGCGAATCACGACATCATGAAAGCGCAATGTAGTTGAACCCGAGATATATACAAATGTCAGGCCCCATTAAACTGTGAAGTGCTTGACACGTTTGATCGACGTTGGGCCATTCAGGTAATGAGTCAAAAAGTGTGGTTTTGTTTATTTGTTTATTGTTTTTTTTTTACCAACGCTGATGAAAAATAAAATCTCTATGTGACTGAGGGTGTTTCATGGTATATATATATATATATATATATATATATATATATATATATATATATATATATATATATATATATACATATTTACCCCGAAAGACCCTCAGTCACATTGAGATTTTATTATAGAAATGTAAGTGTTTACGATTTTTTTACGGTTTTTGCAATTGTGGGAACTGTGACCTTTTCGAAAGGTGTACTAAATAAATATATGATAATCTATATATATATATAATATATATTATATATACTATATTATTATATATATATATATATATATATATATATACATATATATATATATATATATATATATATATATAATATATATATATATATATACAAAATTGCAACAATCATTAACCTGTCAACCCTCGCTCATATTAAGGTCACCTCCAAGATGATGGATTACATAACATGACAATTCCCATTGTCCATGTTTTCACAATACATTTTTGAATACATTTTCATCTATTTATTTTTTTTTTCCCGCGCTTCTGGCAATGATGTCTTCCAAGCCACCATCGGGTCGTGGTTGAAGGGTCGTGGGCCGCGGCTCATACAGCATTATACCTAGGCCGCCGAAAGATAGATGTATTTTTGGTGGTCTTGATTATACGCTGTACTTGTATAAATTTGCCTCTGTTCTGGCAAAAACAACCGAATGGATCATTTAACTTAAAAACAAATTCCGATCGAGGTGAGATTAAATGCATCTGGCTCAGGAGATTTCTCTGTATCTCGTAATTTGAAAATTTTGAATAATTTAATTGAAAAGAAGTAATTCTATGTGTTTTCCGACCTTTGACTCATAACTTGGACTTTCGAGATTGGCCAAAAACGCGGTCCAAGGTGAGGGAACTCAATGTCTCAGTGAGGGGAACTCAGTGTCTCAAAGTGTCATAAATTATTAAGTAGCAAACCCACCTACTGGAACAATAAAAGAAAAAAAAAAGTACATGCCAGTCCAACAAAACCACTGAATAGTCTGTTTTCATATATTTTTCAATCGACCTCGAGTTGAAGTCTGGTCCGACTGCGCCACAAATTCCCATCTGTCCGCTGGTTTAATGATCATGAATATTTTAACGAAACAAATCACAATTTTGAAGGAATCTGTCGAATCTGGGTCGGGATTTTCCTCAAAATTAGTGTCCATAAAAATACTGGAGTTACCAGTATTGTTTTGGCAATTCTACAGATCATATTCGATTTCAATATTTCAACAACTTATATCGCAATTGTTTATTTTGTGACACAAAGATCTGAGTAACTTAATTATTCATTTATATAAAAGTAATGCAAAACATGGCGAAACTACTTAGGGCTACGAAAATATCGTTGTTTTTTTCATCCTATTCGTGACTTTTTTTTATCCTAAAACCTCCATCGTTCCTTCATTATGGTTTTTTGTTTATTAATTCATCTGATACCGATATGTATCGACTTCATTTAAATTCTGTTTGTATTAAAATTTGGAAAAAAAAAATCATACCAACAATAATGATGATAATAATAATCAGAAGAATTAACAGTTACATTATACTTGCTCGGTTCTAAATACAACAGAATTGCGAAGAAATTACCAGTCGTGATTAAATGTTTATATATATACAAAAATTCCCGTTATATAAACAAATAACTGTATTTTTAATATATACCAACAGAACTCTTCCCAAACGACTGTTCATTTTGATACATATTACTGAAATAGCTAATAACCGACAATTTGTAATGATTTCCTTTGTCGAGGTATTTGCTGCTGCACCGCATAGCATCAAATTCATTCTTAGCGATTCCTGGAACCTTAATATGAGTTGGATTCGTACGTGCGTCGCGTACACAGGAAGTGCATATTGAATGACCTAGTACAGAGGAGAATTACAATTGTATAAAAACCTTCCTTAAATCACTGAATATAACTTCGTGTTATTCATTAAATCATTTCTACTTCTTCTTCGACGCTTTTGGCATTAGATTAGTTTTTATTATTATTATTATTATTACAAAACAAATTACGTCATCTCGCAGGTTATGATTATGTACAATAATAATAAATATCAGAAAACTCTGCTCGTACGTTTGTGCCTTCAGGTTGGATATTATGTGGCCGTCTATTTCTTCAAGATCAATAATTAGTATGAAGAGCTTACTTTTATTCAGGCGTGCCTGGAAATTGTACAAGATTGTATATGTAAGTAAGTATTAGTATAAGTATAAGTATAAGTATAAGTATAAGTATAAGTATAAGTATAAGTATACTTTAAAAACGACTGGGCTTCTTATAAGTATTTTGTTTTAATTAAAACATTAAAAGCAAAGTTTCCCTCTCTTGATTCTTGGCCCATTAGCAGATCTTATGTTTCATCAGTAATTAAAATTCACATCTACATATATTCATATGAGCAACTATAACAAGTTCTTTTGACATATATTTACGTAACAGAAATGAATACAAAAGAGAGAGAGAGAGAGAGAGAGAGAGAGAGAGAGAGAGAGAGAGAGAGAGAGAGAGAGAGAGAGAGAGAGAGAGAGAGAGAGAGATACGCACTTCAACACAATTAATCTTACTCAGTCATTTCCTTTCGTCACGTAACTGAAACAAAAAAAATTTTTCCAACGTTTGCCGTAGGCATTCCTTCATTCTATGTTTACAGAAAGGAAGTAGGATCCAGCATTATTAAAGTATAAAGTCCCTCTAGAATTATAATTCTTTTCTTGTGAGTATACAACTGGTATGTCGGTTTTTCTAGTGTGTGTACAAAACTGGTAACGTCGGCATAGACGGACGCCCACAACCACACGAAATCCTTTCCCAGTGTTTTAGCTGTTTACCCTTTAACGAGCTTGATTTGATTCGAGTTAATTCTGGGAATATCTCCCCGTCAAAACTTAATTAATCGCCTTACGCGGACATTAACGTCTCCAGTTCTCGCATCTTGTACGAGTAAGTTCATAATAATAATAATAATAATACTTGCCCTGACCCAAAACCGAGGCTTAGATTGAGACCTGAATTTGCGTTCAATATTCATCTCAAGAACAACGTTGGAGGTCAAATCCTTTAAAATGTCTTCGGGAATTCTGATACAGTGGTGGATTGGTACAAGATATTTACCTAAATAAATAGAGTGGCCGATATTTTTTTTTACATTAGCAGGGGGCTCTAACTATTTATGAGCACAAGTCGCTATACTCTGTTTTTTTTTCATCTGTCCATCCGCCTATGGTGTTTCGTATGGTAACACTGCGTCCCGTGCTTTAGATAGTTACGCTATGTATAAGTTTTAGGTAAATAAAAGGATATCTGGGTGTACATTTGCAACTAAAAAGTGTTTTAATAATTTACTGTATGCGAATTACACCGGTAATATTCGAAATAGGATGTTATTATAGTTGAATGTAAGCTGAATTTAACTATCTAAAGCCCGGGGCGCAGTGTTACCATACGCAAACAACACAAGCGGATGGACATATGGAAAAAAACCGAGTATAGTTTAGGGTCTATGGGTCTGTAAGTACGTGACCACTGATGGAGGGTACTTATATTACAAATGGAGTTATCTCTCTCACAGTAATGGACTTCAATATCAATTGCAATGAAACAGGCCTACGATATTGAGTTTACATGGCCTTATATCAAAGTTGGAAAAGGAACAATGTACTAGTTAAAAGCTGTAGTGATAATTTCTTAACTAAATTTCTTTTCTAACAAGATTTCCTGACTTAATCTCTTGTAAATATATTTTCCGCATCTGGTTTTGAAGAAAATGTGATTTTAGGATGATGAATACAGGACGGGGCAATAAGGAGTTCACAAAGAAGATTATTTCCCCAGTGAAAGGATGAGGTAATTAACAGTGATTTTATAGAGATTTTATGAGAACAATAGGCAACAAAAGGGCACGGTTGCCGGCGCTACAAGCTGAGAATAATAAAGGCGTCAAGGTGAGCTTTACAGAGAGAGAGAGAGAGAGAGAGAGAGAGAGAGAGAGAGAGAGAGAGAGAGAGAGGCGACAAAAGGGATGAATAGTACAAAAGAGGCAAAATACACTGAAACAAAATCTTAGCTAATTTTGTGGAAAGCGCCTCTTTTCCTTATTCATTACTTGCTTTTAAATTTTCTGTAAATGAAAACTACTGTCAGTCCGACCGCCCTAAGATCTTAAAAACTACTGAGGCTAGAGGGGTGCAAAATGGCATGTTGATCATCCACCCTCCAATCATCAAACATATCAAATTGCAGCCCTCTAGCCTCATTAGTTTGTATTCTATTTAAGGTTGAAGTCAGCCATAATCATACTTCTGGCAGCGCTATGGGTACCAACAGCGTAGGCCACCAAAGGGCCGTGGCTCAGTTTCATGGATCCCTGAGGCCATCACGGGACAGAAGATTTGATGATTCTTCGGAGCATTTTTCACTTGTTTAGCTCCACCACCTGCCTCTTGATCAGCTTTTCAACTCTTGCAATTATCCCTATTTCAATGAATTTATCATTTCCTTATCCTCCTTCTAAGCACAGTTTTAATTCCCTCTTTCAAAACTTCTGAAACCTCGAGTACTCTCTCTCTCTCTCTCTCTCTCTCTCTCTCTCATTTTCTCCCAATCCTGGCCAACATGCCATATTCACGTAAGTGCTATTTCAATTCGGATACTCCATCTCTCTCTCTCTCCTTCTCTCTCTTTTGGTGAATTATGGAAAAGAGAAACCAGCTTAAAAGCCAAGGCCATCATCACGGTTTCTTGTAATCATGAGACTGAAAGAATATTGTTTTTTTTCTATTTGGGTTTTCACAATTCTCAAACTCCATTATAAACACATCCTTGCTTTCGCCTGTTACATCAATTAACCTTTGCAAAATCTAGGACAAAGAAAACGCCAAAGAATCACACGACCAGATTAAAACTTATCTTTTGAAGATGAGTTTTACTCAGCAAATAATTGGTTTACGTAGTGAAACACCTTTGTAACGACGGTAACCTCAGTAATTGTGAATCATTATTACAATACAACAACACCAGACAGATATTAATGCCTAGTTATTTATTCAGCATGGAGTTGATAATGCAATTAAACAAATATAAGCGAGATTGGTTTCATTCATTTCCAAAATAAAAAAAAAATATGCGAGAGCAGTAAATATCCATGCTGCTGAAAAAGCACTAAAGTAATTCTTTTAAAACCTAGTAATAAAATGAATGCAAAAAACACCTGCATATCTTCAAATAATTCCAAAGCCATCTGAATTTTCTACCGGAGGAAATTACTTGATTTTAAAGTTAATAAATGGCACTCATGTTAAACATTTCGAAAGATAACTCCAGCCTTCAGTAATATATCCATTATTGAACACATTCTTGCTTCAGTATTTTTCTTCGGTCCATGATTCTTTATACCTTTCTGTCACTTTCTGCAGAATACTAATTTATTCATCTTTCCAGCCCCATCAATGATGCATAGTGGCTGTTAGGACAATTTACTTTAACTCGTCGCTTTTATGACAACTTGGTGTATCTCAGTTTTTTATTTTTTTTTTCAGTTTTCCAGTCAAAAGCATCTCAGTTTTGGATTATCTATAACATATCAAAATTTCAGCTGCCTTCGTTCTCAGATTTTCCAGAAATTTAGTAAAATTTCCACATAGATGAACTGAATTAGAAACCTTTGAAGATTATTTATTCCAGGAAGAAAAATGACTGACGCGTGTTCGTCAAACTGGGGACGATTACTGATCAATTTGCCTGGTTATCCAACGGATTTCTAAAATCCAGGTCAAATACAGAGCTCTATTGTAACTGCGTCTCTGCAGTAAAACCATTATTATCTTTAGTAAGAATATCTGATGTACAATTATTTTCTGGTTAATTAATGCCGGAACTGTCATCGCTTGACGCTACACTTATTCCAACCGACGTCCATAAAAGATAAGATTTTAAATTTTCATTCCAGTTGAACAGGGAAGACACAATGTCGTTATCTGGAGTCTGAACTCGCCTCACTCTCTGCTATTCCTACGCGCTATCAATTCCCCTTTGGGAAGACTTACCAAACCTTTCTCCGTTCCAGTTATCGCGGGACCATTTGGAGAAAGGGAATATCATCATCGCTCAGGATGTGTCTGTGTGTCAATTACAACGGCAGCAAAGGAGTCGCAGTTGTGCAAAGGCAAAGGCCTTCAACCTGCTCTGGAATAGTCTTTCCAGACAATACGACGTCGACTTCACAGACCTTTACGTCTGTCTTACTGTTACGTAGTAAATGAACCCTTTAAGAGTTTGTTGTATAGACATTGATGAATTTTCTTTTTTTTATTCAATTTATATCACCTCCCAGAAATGCATTTCTCCTCAAACGTAAGCAAATCAATTTCATTTTCTCTTACTCGGGGAGTAAACCTACAAGCTGCTTTGTTGTTGTTGCTGTTCTTGTTGTTGTTGTTGTTGTTGCTCTTGCTGTTGTTGTTCTTGCTGGGGGAAATGAAAGTCCTGAGGAGAAGCCTAAAAAGTTCTGAAAAAGTTGTTTCGCGTTGAGTTATAGACGCGGGAACTTTGGGATAGGATATTTAAGATTCCGTCATTAGAATGAAAATGTCAAAAATAAATAATGTCCATGTTAAACTGTACAGAAAAATGATTTTTAATAAAGTAGAGTGTATTTATTTTAATTTTCGTAGGTGAAACAACACTATTTTACTGTAGATTTTAGTACGCGGGCCTGAGTAAGCTTCAGCTCGGATCACGCCTTGTTGTTATTAATATCCTCAAAGGAAATGTTTATTTCAGATTATTTCGATTTAGTATCACTGCCTACGGTTGTCTCGATGTCTCTGAACCACTTCACTACTTCTAAAATGCTGTTCACACCAGTCTCCTACTTATTAATTCATGGCAGATCCTGACACATTGCTTCGTGGTGGCCAAAGTATTTGACTTTTTTTTCATACTACAGGATACCCCAGTTCTCCATTCAGTCCCTAAACCTTAATTATCACGCTGGTAATTAAGGTAATGAACCTGATTTAAAAATCGATACTAAGAACCTCGCACTGTTTACCTGTCTTTACGATAAATCAGTACATTATCACCTGACGCCTAATCATCCATATGTATGGGGTCTGATTGTACTTCCCGGAGAGGGGCTATAATTAAAAAATCAAAGAAAAATCACTGAAAATAAACCACCATACGTCTCTTTCAAGAACACCTACAGAACACAAGGCACACACTCTCTCTCTCTCTCTCTCTCTCTCTCTCTCTCTCTCTCTCTCGTCTCTCTCTCTCTCTCTCTCTCTCTCTCTCTCTCTCTCTTACTGAGATGTAGCTTTTTTTGTCATGATAAATAAATGAGGGCAAGAAATATGTCTAATTCTAGAGGCTATAATAACGTACTTATCATTTTCCTCATGAAGAGCTTCTTTCCATAAATCAAGCCATCATCACCCTCTGTCAACACCAATCTATAATAATAAGTGCCAGGATGTAAGTGAAATTGTTTTTTGAATGAAGCGAAGTTATTATTTTTTTTTTTACCAGTAAACAGGTTCCTGTTTGTTAATCCCTGCTGTAATAAATACCGCGCGTGAATACATGAATATAATATATATTTTATATCATACGTCAGCTCATTTGGATGCTGAGGTTTCCGCTCGTATCAGAACAACACCATCCATCCTAAATGAGGACCGAGCACGAATTTGTGATGGCGTTACTTTCGCTAAATGTATTATTTTTTTTTTTTTTTTGCAAATGTTACTTTCGCTAAATGTATCTCTACAAATGTTTTCCTACGAGTTTTATGTGTTTATAAAAATACGTATATACGCATATATGCACATATATAAATACCACTACATGTGTAAGTGTATACTCGATATATATATATATATATATAACACATATATATATATATATATATATATATATATATATATATAAATATATATATATATATATATATATATATATATATATATATATATATATATAATATATATATATATATATATACAAAGGTATCCATAAAAGTCCCAGTACCATTAACAAGCAATAAATACTTGTAATGGTACTGGAACTTTATGGACACCCTGTATATATACATACATTATATATATATATATATATATATATATATATATATATATAATATATATATATATATATATATATATATATATATATATATTTATATATATTTATAATGACAAATGCTTCCATGCAGGCAAACGTCGGGTTGGGGGCGCCACCTGCATTTAGTCTCTCGTGAAACGTACAGGGAAAAAAAAAAAAAAAACACAACCTACTTTAATGTCCAATAACAAATTCACTAACATCCCATTTCACGCTCGGCCAAACAAATACTCCATTACCATTTCGAACGCAATACTACGTGCCATAAATTATTCTCGGAGAAATTATCGTAGGCTATTTCATCCAGCCCCCCCCCCCCTCCTCTCTCTATGCATAAGTTTATGAAAACGAGAACATCTCGAAATTCTTCTGGGGTCTTTTTCCCCAATTCCCCAGGCGAAAGGAGTTCTTGGACTATGACACTTCTGTTTAGGGTAGGGTTAAGATATTCAGTCAAAATGCCCCGCCCCCCTTTTTTTTATTTATTTATTTTTTAAGTTTGCCTCTTGATATACAATAAATACACCAAAAACACGTACTATATTATATATATATATATATATATATATATATATATATATATATATATATATATATATATATATATATAGAGACCTTACCTTACAGACCTTACAGTTCGTTCGGGTTGCCCCAGGTCCCTCAGTGTGAGGCGCCTCTAATGTCTACCAGAGAGTTGCTAGTACATCTTCCGGTATATTTTGCATCTTCCAATCTTGGATGGTCTGGGATGCAGTTTAGATATTTGTCGAGCTTATTCTTAAACACATCTACGCTCACTCCCTGATATATTCCTCAGATGAGCTGGCAACGCATTGAATAGACGCTGCATTATCGATGCTGGTGCGTAGTGGATTAATGTCCTGTGTGCTTTCCTTATTTTTCCTGGATAGTTTTGGGCACTATTAATCTACCTCTGCTTGCTCTTTCTGATATTTTTAGTTCCATGATATTTTCTGTTATTCCTTCTATCTGTTTCCATGCCTGAATTATCATGTAGCGTTCTCTCTCTCTTTCTAGACTATAGAATTTTAAGGATTGTAGTCTTTCCCAGTAGTCTAGGTCCTTAACTTCTTCTATTCTAGCTGTAAAGGACCTTTGTACACTCTCTATTTGTGCAATATCCTTTTGATAGTGTGGGTACCATATCATATTGCAATATTCAAGTGGACTACGAACATATGTTTTATAAAGCATAATCATGTGTTCAGCTTTTCTTGTTTTGAAGTGCCTTAACAACATTCCCATTTTTGCTTTACATTTTGCCAACAGAATTGCTATTTGATCATTGCATAACATGTTCCTATTCATCATCACACCAAGTCTTTACTGCTTCTTATTTGTGATTGTCTCATTATTAGGTCCCCTATATGCATATAGCTTTCCTTCTCTGTCTCCATAATTTTATTGATTCAAATTTATCAGAGTTAAATACCATCCTATTTACCTCTGCCCAATCATATATTTTGTTAAGGTCTCTTTGTAGAGCGTTCCTATCTTCATCACAATAATTTCTCTACTTATTCTTGTGTCATCAGCGAACTACTCACTACCGAATCCTTAACATTACTGTCTATGTCTTCAATCATAATAACAAACAATATTGCAGCTAGCACCGTACCTTGTGGCACACCGGATATTACCTTGGTTTCATCCGATTTCTCATCGTTTGCAATAACTATCTGTTTTCTGTTGTGTAAAAATTCTTTAACCATCTTCCTACTTTATCTACGTATTATGTGTTTTCTAATTTTCTTTGCTAATATATTATGGTCTACTTTGTCAAAAGCTTTTTGCAAAGTCTAGATAAACCACATCTGTTTCATTTCCGCTTTTCATATTTTTGAATATGTTCTCACGGTGGACTAACAGTTGGGTTTGTGTACTTTTTCCGGGTACCCGAAACCGTGTTGTCCTATATTAAACAAATTATTTTTTTATTAAATGTTTCATAATATTTTTCTTCATTACCCTTTCATACACTTTCATAATATGTGATGTTAGACTCACAGGCCTATAATTACTTGCCTCTAGTCTTGATCCACTTTTGAAAGTAGGGGTGATATATGCTAATTTGTGCTCATCATAAATCTTGCCTGTATCTACACTTTGTCTTAATAATATTGCAAGTGGCTTTGCGATAGAATGAACTACTTTCTTTAACAAAATAGCAGGGACTCCATCCGGCCCTGCAGCAGCTCCATTTTTAATTTCATTAATTGCATGCACAATATCAGCTTCATTAATTTCTATGTCAGCTAAATATTCACTATTTTCTTCCCTTACTTCTATATCATTATCTTCATTATCTATTCTAGGGGTGAATACTCTCTTATATCGTTTCTGCCAGTATGTTTGCAAATTTCCTTTTTTTCATTCGTTAATCTCCCTTCAATTCTCAGAGGCCTATTTCTATTCTTCTTTTCTTCATCTTCTTCGCATATGAGTATAAAAGTTTGGGGTTTGCTTGATATTTAATAGGGTTTTTTCTTCCAAGTCCGTTTTTCATTTTCTTTTGATTGTATAATCTTTTGTTCTGCATTTCTATCTTACTTTTTAGTTCTAGAACTTTCCATGCATTTTTTTTTTCTTTTGCAAGACCTTTTTTCCACTTTCTGATTTTCTGGAACAAGATCCTTCTGTCTCTTTGGTATGCATGAATGATGTTTACTTTTCTTCTTCGGTATATATTTTCCACTATTTTCTCCAATATTTTATATAATATTCTCCGTATTTACCCTTATGTCATCACTTACGAAAATGGTTATCCCAATCTTTGGTTTAATTCTTCATTAAGTTCTGACCATTTTATATTTTTACTGTAGAAGTTGTATTTCCCATATCCTTCCCACTTTTTCATTTCTTGCGTATCTCTATTTTCACTTGCTTTGGAATGAACTGTTAATTCTATGACATTATGGTCTGAAATACTCGCATTATAAACTATTATTTCTTTAACATAATTCATCTCGTTCACAAATACTAGGTCTAAAGTATTTTCCTTTCTTGTTGGCAGGTGATTTATTTGTTGAATGTTGTATTCTAGTAGCATATCTAATAGCTTTTTCAAATTGCCTCTTATCTTCTGCACTACTATTACTCTCTTTTTTATATGTATAAGTACAACCACAATCTCCTATTCGTTCTTTCCATTCTACGAAAGGAAAGTTGAAGTCACCAGAGGAGAATAGTCCAGTCCTTGTGATTTCTACATATATCATCCAATTTTTCAATGATTAAGTCAAACTCTTTAGTATTAGGAGGTCTATATATTACTATGTTCATCAATTTTTCAGATTCAAATTCTACCGCTATTAGTTCACATTCTGAGTTACTATATTTCTCATATATTTTTTCCTTGTTTTTTGTCTTTCCATATATTGCGGTTCCCCCTTGATTCCTATTTTTTCTATCTGATCTATAAGTTTGGAACCCTTTTATGTTTGATCATCATTCCCAGTCTCTTGGAATACCAGGTTTCACTTATATTCATTATATCTATTTTCTTTTCATTTTGGGTTAGTTCTTCTAAGTACTCTATTTTTCTTTTTGAGTTACTCGTAACTAAACCCTGCGCATTCATCACTATGATGGTTTGCGTGTTTTCTCCTTCATTTAATACTGGTAGTAATAAGGATTTTCCCATGTCTCTTTCCTGTTCTGGTATGTTGTTCTTTTTTTCATTTCCAGAAATTCTGACATTAAAAAAAATCCAACTTTTCCATAATATTTGATCTTCCTTCATCATAATTATTCATTTTGTGTCTGAATCTGCAATTTTCTCTCCGTTTCTGCAATATCCTCTTGCATAATAAATACAGTTATTATCTCTTGAGTAGAATTTCGGAGCTGATGCTTTTGAAATTTTTTTTTTGCTGACACCTCTGCATATCTCATTGGTGGTTTGCTTTTCTCTTTTACCTGATATTCTTGATTTCTCTCTTTATTTGTTTCTTTCTTATTTTGGATTTTATTACTTGGTTGGTTTTTATTTGATTATGATTCATGGCTACAGGGTGCATATATTTGCATTTTTTGTCGAACTTACATCCTTTTTTTTCCTTCTTTTAGGTTTTTACATATTTTTGGATGCAGATCTCTGCAATCATCCCCATATCCATCTAAGTATGCACATTTACCATATATTTCATAGTTTTGACATATCTTAGGATGTTTGTAGTAACATCTTTCTCCAAATCTGCAATTCCCTCTTTTCAAAAGGTTGCAGATTTTGTCTTTCTTGTCTATTTTTTCCTCTTTCCCGTCATTGTGTAGATCGGGTAGAGCCTCTTCGGGATTTGCTTTTCTGTTGTCATATCGTAATTTATTTCTTCGTAGGTATGCTGCTTTATTGCCTCATGTAGTATCAATGAGTATCTCTGCATCCATACTTTTATCTTGTTCTTTGTTTTCCTTATTTTTTTCTGTCATTTCATTTTTGTTTACTTCTCTTCCGTTTTCCTCTTCTTCTTTTTCTTCTTCTTCATTCCTTCTTCCTCTTCTTCTTCATCCTCAACTATTTGTACATTCAATCTTGATTTAATAACAGTCTATCCATGATAGACATGTTGAACAAAAATTCTTGTATCTTTTCTCAAATCTTGTATTACCTCAGCACACTGTGGATGGGTCGGAATGTTTGCATGCAGCACATTTTCTGATTAGGTTGTGTGGATTGACTATGCTATACCAAACCTTACACAGTTTGCATGCTTTTGGCATTCTTTTTCCTAATGCATCAATTAGGATATTCACAAGATTCACCTTATTCATTTTCTTTGTCGGAATATGTTGGTTTATGTATATTTTCTTTATGAGTCTCTTGACCACTTGGATTTTATTTGGAACTTCTTCAATATTTTCAAGATGTTTTCATTAGATTGTTCCAGTTGAAGGATTATATCCTTCTAATATATCTATGAATGCTTTTGTATCTTTTTGGTTAGGACTGTTGCTGATTTCATAGATGAGAAATGCCAGTTCCCTTCCTGCTACCTCATCGTATTGCGAATCTGCTAACACGCCAAATTACGCCACCTCTTCCCGCAGTTGGAACTTACTGCCATCTTGTTCTGATTTATAGTATTACACTTGATAAACTAACTTAGAAGACGCTTTATCCTACTATTTTTCACACTAATCTTATCACCGATAGTTCACGAACACTTCTAGATTATTTCTCAAATTCTAGTCGTATGTTAAACTTGTGATATCTGTTGAATTAATCTGACTTCACGCGGGTACGTCTCACCAAGCAAGATGGCTACTACGAGAGAGAGAGAGAAGAGAGACAGAGAGAGAGAGAAGAGAGAGAGAGACCGAGAGAGATCTAGGGAACAAATTGTGATATTACCTTTTTACCAAATGTGATATATATATATATATATAAGATATATATATATTATATATATAATAATATATATATATATATAATCTATATATAAATATATATATATATATATTATATATAAATATATATATTAAATATATATATATATATATATATATATATATTATATATATATATATAGTATTTATATATTATAGTATATATATAGATATATATATATATATATATATATATATATAATATATATATATATATATATATATAATATATATATATATATATATATACT
>NC_087208.1:37126925-37161925 GCF_015104395.2 Macrobrachium nipponense | reverse complement strand
GGAAGAATACTATTAATTTTTCACAATTAATATCAGATGTCTTAAATGCGTCATTTAAAGTCTTATGTAATTTTCTTTTTAAATCATCACAAAGATGACATATCAGCTCAAAACCATCCTTTATATCTTTATGCAGATTATGCAATCTAGTTACTTTTACACCAGAGCAATCAAATGCAACTTCAACTGCTATAATCATTATACCAAGGTTAATTCAATAACCCTTAAAATCCTCAATTTGTATATCAACTCCGAGAACCTGCTTTCAATTCACGACACACAAAAGATCTTTTGAACATCTGTTGATACCTTCAGTAATTTAACTTTTGGCTTACTCGAGGAATAAGTCCACAAACTACTCTGTTGTTGTTGCTCTTGTTATTGTTGTTGTTGTTCTTTTTTTTTTGGGGGGGAGGGTAAGAAAGTCCCATGGAAAAGCCTAAAAAGGTCTGAAAAAAGTGTTTCGCTTTGAGTTAAAGATACAGGAATTTTAGGATAGGATGTTTATGATTTATTTATTAGAATGAAAATGTAAAAAATGCAAAAAGTACATGATAAACAGCACAGAACAAATATGTCTAATAGAATATGACGTATTTTAATTTGCAGTATATGTTAAACATCACATGAACAATTATGTCTAATAAAATATAGCGTATTTTAATTTTCATTGGTGAAACAACACGCTATCTGTCTAAAATAGATTTTAGCACGTGCCCCGAGTAAGGTGGATGTCAGAACACGCTTTATACCCATTAACAATTAACAACCGTGCAGTGATTATCTAGAGATTATCTTCGTAACTTCATCCAGTAATACAAAAGCCAAAATGGGTTGGTAATTTTTTATCTGATATACAATGAAAATATAAAGGATTGCAGGGAACTAGACGGAGAAAGATCAAAATGAATGATATTAAACATAAATAAATAGAATAATTTAAAAGTTAGGATGTACTATTAAAATTCTATTAAAAGTGAGCAAAGAACTGAAGAGATAAATAACGCAAACGAACGGACCTATTGTAAATAAGACTTACTTGAAAGACATGATCAAATAAAAGGGATTGTAATATAGGAAATGACTTCACTTTTGCTCAACGTAAACTTAACATCAATTTGAATACGGTTCCACGTCTTTGAAAAACTAAAAAAATCAGGACAGGTAAAGAAGGTTTGTGTTTAACTGGATGCAGATATTACAGACCTGATTTTCTTCTTTGATGTTGAGGGCAGATGCACCTATCAATAATTATTATCCTCGTGTGTACGTTAGCCAAGAGTAAAGGTGAACTCGATAATAGGTGGTATTTGCAGCTAATTGAGCGAGGGAATGAAAAAGTCACGCAAGTATAAATAGCAAAACACCCACAAACACACACACGTACTTATCTCATACGTATATATATATATATATATATATATATATATATATATATATATATATATATGTGTGTGTGTGTGTTGTGGGTGTGTGTGTGTGTGTGTGTGTAGTGTGTGTGTGTGTGTGTGTGTGTGTGTGTGTGTGTGTACGTACTATCGTTAAGGTCGTAACCAAGAAATTAAAATACACATCCAATATGGCAATATTCAGCCTTTAACAACTGATAATGCAATTAATTGCCTCCGGCCTATTCCCGTGACATTTAAGATCCCTTTTTTCTACAAAAAAAACTTTAAGCTTCAATATCCAACCATTTTTCTTATTTCTCTCGTCACTCAATCCATTAAAAGCAATAACTAATCGTCTTGCTCAGATATAGACTTTTAACTAGATTAAACACTCACTTCTGTATTCAAAGTAGATCTTTGCTTTCATCATAAGATTTCTATTTCAAGATATTACCCTCTGGGGATTATATTCAGAACACCCTTCAAATATATTTATCTGTTCTATCATAATCTTCTTTTAGCTTTAGATACACTAAATGCATCTTTTATTTTACTCTAAATATTCTTATACAGTAGATTATACCATACTTCTTTTACAATCCTCTGCTGTGTCATTAAGTGGCTGTCATGCACCTTCAAAGGTATGCTAATTACTGGTAAGACATCTTCACTCTTGAAGTGACTCCTGACAGTACTCTCCTTATGCAACTATTCTTTCATTCACTACTCTGGGACTCTTTCCTTTTCCATTGCTAAGACATACACATACAACGATCACTTCTACAATCACACTTCAACTTAACAAGTGCTGGATCATTCAACAACATCAAGTGTTGCATCTTTCACTCTCTTGTTTCCTAGACACCGAGGGTCTTCCTTTCTAAATACCTCTTTCACAATGTCTTAAAACTTTTCTTCAATCTTCCATCTCATATTCACTTAACTAGGACAATCCTTCTAAAATAAAATCACTGAAACATGCTTTCACTTATGCTACCATTTTTTTTACCACTCCTGTGTACTGTCACTGCAACTTTCACCCTTTCAGTAATTCTTTAGCCACTTACGCTACATAAACAATCTAGCTGTACAGCTTCCACCTTTGATCTTTCACTCACATTCAACATCCACACACAACTCCCATAGAGGAAAGTTGTTCCAATAATCCCCGAAAACATTCCCCACTTTGTCTACCACAAACATTCCAAGTTTACTCCCAAAGTTATGTACACATAACATGCCCATTAGCAATTGTTGATCAATTGCTAGTTTCTATTCATCCTTATAACCACACTTTTCCTCGAGTTCAAACTCAATTCCCCCTCTTCCAAACATTTCCAGACTTGTAGATTTTCAATATCCCCTAAATCAGAACTGTTTCATCTACACATATCACCCGTCAACAATCTATTTTTAACCTACCTTCTTATCCCAAAAACTTTGCACCTTCAGCTACTGCCCTTTCTTTAGCTTCTCTAGCCTCTCCATCTATGAAATTATTAAAAATTTGGGGAGACATAACACACTCCTTCTTACACCAAAATAAATTAATCAGTCTCTCTAATGTACGCCTCGCTCCCATCATAAGAACTTTAAGAACCTTTTATGCTCTCAGAGAATAATCATCCTTACCATAATCATATCTCTACGTCTATGTATGCCTCGTGATGCTTTTATTCCCTAGTGTTCAGCTTCTGAAATAACTGGTTTAATATATATATATATATATATATATATATATATAATATATATATATATATATATATATATATATATATATATATAAATCAAAGTAAATGCCACGAAGAAAAGTTGAAACAACAGAGTGGCCGCTAGACCTTTCGACACAATCGTGGTATTTGCCTCTACTTATACAATGATCACGGTCCATATCTTCGTGATGCAGTTACACACACACACACACACACACACACACACACACACATATATATATATATATATATATATAATATATATATATATATATATATATATGTTTCTATAAATGAATATATATTATATTATATTATATTATATATTGTTTGTTTGTCTGTATGGCGTTTTTACGTCGCATGGAACCTGTGGTTATTCAGTAACGGGACCAACGGCTTTACGTGACTTCCGAACCACGTCGAGAGTGGAACTTCTATCACCAGAAATACACATCTCTCACACCTCAATGGAATGCCCGAGAATCGAACTCGCGGCCAACGAGGTAGCACGCCAACACCATACCTACCACGCTACTGAACAGGTTAGTTATATTGATTTATTACCGTATATCCTTTCAAAATCAACATTAATCTTCCCTCTTCAGCCATTCTGTTATATGTCTTACTTTCTCAATCTATGATTCTTATAATCTCCTCTGCCATCTTTACCATTACAGAAAAAGAAACAATGACATCTCTTACCAATCCTATAGGAACTTTTTCCCTCGTTCAGCAATTCCTTACACATCCTGGCAAGGCAAGCTACTTAATAATATTTTAACCGCCAAATTGCTTTATCTTCCTCGTAATCTCATTAATTCCTGGTGTCATTACGTTCAATAACTTCCTAATGGCATCCTTACAACCAGTTGTAATTTTCAAAAACATTCTCCAGCTTCCACTTATACAACTCTTCCCATGCTTGCATGTTTCTGCAGTGGTTCCATCTTGCAGATTCTTAAGATGTTCAGAATATTCACTCTATCTTCCCAGGGCTGCATTCTCCTCCTCCGATACCATCTATCCGTCTGCACCATTTGCTGCGAGATTCATTTGATCAGTAACCTGTTTCTATGCTTTTCCATTCCTTATGGGACGTCCTACTTTCCATGAAGTCTTTGCTTGAATTTCCTGCGCCCTTTTTTCCGAATACATCCCTCTCTCTTTTTTTTAACACATTCTTCTTGACAGTCCTATTCATCCTTCTCTTTCCATGTGCACAATCTTTCATGGAAGGGCGATTAAACCGAATGTATTTGATGAGAAGGAAGTGGAAAGAGCACGTAAAGAGGAAAGAGGAAAATAAGCTGAACTTAAAAATCATAAGTGATGGGGTCTTAGTTTCAGCAAGGATTATTTGTGCAAGATAGACCAGAAGATCATGTAAAGAATACGATAATAAATACATAAATGAATATATATATGTATGTATATATGCATAACATAACATAATATACATATATATATATAGATATAATATATATATATATATTATATATATATATATATATATATATATATATATATATATATATATATATATATATATAATATATAGATATATAGATAGATAGATATATATATATATATATATATATGTATATGTATGATGTATATAAATATGTACACACCATAATATACATATACATATTCTTCATACATACATACACACACACACAACACAACATATATAGAAATAGATATATATATATATAGATCATATATATATATAATCATATATATATATAGATTATATATAAGATATATTATATATATATGTTAAAACAAATAAAAATGTTGCACTAGCTGAATGCCAAACCACTGTAGTATGTCTCAGGATAATGAAACGACTTATGATAGAAAATTATAAAAAATGCTTTATTTGTTTAGTCTATATATATAAAGTTACAAGACTTGGGAGATATCTGGCTTTATGCTTTCACTTCTTGCTATAAGACCAAATGTTTATTTCAAGCATTTACGTTTGTATATAACAAGTCAGTTTTATATATATTTATATATATATATTTTATTACATTAGCTATCAGTGTAAAGGGGAACTTACATCTAATAACTAGAGCGGCGGCCTTCGAAATTTCTCCGGAAACCAGGTAGTGTAAAAGTAAGCTATATTTTTATGTACACTGATACACGCAGCCATCCGCAGCAAGTACGTCGAAATATGACATTAAAACTCACTTCATTGAGAAAAAAACCTTCTGTTTACAACTTCTACAACTGGTTCCTTTTGGGGAGGTCCTTCAAGTGAAACCACACTTAGAGAGGGTAACTCAGAAAAGTATTTCGCTCTCCAGGGTGTCAAGGAATCGAATCTTCTTCGAACACAAGGGAATCTAGAATCCAGCGAAGACCAGACTCTCTTACTCTCAGTCTGATTTATCAATAAATGAGCGAGTCTTTGAAATGAGTCAATTTCCATCTTCAATCATTTGCAACAACTTTACAAACAGATTTATTCTAACGCATACGTTCTCTCTCTCTCTCTCTCTCTCTCTCTCTCTCTCTCTCTCTGAACCTGGAATCGCTGGAGAAAGCCGACGAAGACCACCACATCAAAAGGGCAGCAATGTTTTACTTTCTTACGAGTGTAACAAGATAAACAACACACAGTAAACAGTAGGGAATAGTGGATAATGCTTCTCTTATGTACATGGAACATCGACTTCCTCTTTAATTATAAAAACCGACTGTAGCCGATCGTCTTCTGTTTCGTGTTCTCACACGGAAGACAAACAGGCATCTGCAGCCGCCTGGGACAATTCGTCAACTTCATCGAACCCAGCAACTAGGATGAGCACAGTAGCCTCGTAGTTAGACGTAATCACAAAATATAGATGACACCTTTGACGCAGTTCCGAATGCTGTCGGTATAGTACACTCGCACGCACGCACACACACACACACACACACACACACTTCTCTATTTATTTCCAGCAGACGCTAACTGCTATTACAGAGTCTATGAGTCAGCAAAAGTGACTCACGCTACTTATATGTACAATATTCACAAAAGCCTCCGCAAACTTAGCCATATTTCCGTGTGATTACAAATGCATTAAGTGCTGTCCGTACATATTCGTGTAGTATACGTACATATTACCCGAGTGTCGTTGGATGAACTGGTCTGCTTTGATTTATCTAAAAGACTTGCTAGTGTAAGATCTCATAGATGACTTGGGTTAATGACGTAAATATTAATTGCGAGGATAGATACATTTCGTTACGAAACGACAATAAGAATTTAAATTTGTTTTTAATTGCAAAAAAAAAAAAATTAATTCGTAAATAAATTTTAAAGATTTAAAATTCGTATACATGTCTTAATATACCCACGAAATATCGAAGTGAAAAAAAATGCAAAATTAAAGAATGGTTTTGGTGTTAAAATGAAAAACGAATTAATAATTTTACCTTGAAACGAAGTGGTGAAAAAGAACATTAATCATTTTGATTGATTTAAAATTCGTATACCTGTTTTCATAGCCCCATGAAATATCGAAGTGAAACAAAAATATTAAAGAGGAGTTTTTGCTTAACTATAAAAAAAATAATTTTACCTTGCAACGAAGAGTGAAAAAGAATATTAAAATACATTACGGACCTCATAAATTCGCGAAAACAAGCGCATATCTGATGTACAAACAGCCTCTAAATTTGCTTTGCACGCGCCATGTTCCATATTGCATTTTAATAAATGCTGCGCTAATTCACCCGGCACAGTATGAAAAAGAGTTCGGACGAAGAGAGGAATAAAAGACCGGAGTTGAAAATACAACTATTACTTTGATTATTCTTCCTAATTCCATTTCGTAGCTCGCAATTATTTAATTTGGCATTTCGTAATTTAGTCAATATACAAGCTATTTTTTTTATTTGCCATTTCATAATTTAGTCAATATACATTTTTTTTTTTTTAAATTCATCATTCCACAATTTAGTTAATATAGAAGAATGTTTTTTTAACAATTTATTTCCTAATTTATTAATATAGAATTTTTTAAATTTATCATTTAATAATTTGGTTAATATAGAAGTTTTTTTATTTATTACTTCATGATTTAGTTAATATAGAAGAATGTTTTTAAATTTATTTCAAAATTTAGTTAATATAGAAGCCTGTTTTTAAGATTTATTTCGTAATTTAGTTAATATAGAAGCTTTGTTTTTAAAATTATTTAATAATTTAGTTTATATAGAAGCTTGTTTTTTTATTTATTTCATAATTTAGTTAATATAGAAGTTATCTTAAATTCATCGTTTCACAATTTATTTAATACAGAAGCCTGTTTTTTAGATTTATTATTTCATAACTTAATTGATATAGAAGCTTGTATTTTTTAATTTTATTCATAATTTAGTTAATGTAGAAGCTGGTTTTTAAATTTATTGTTTCATAATTCAGTTAATATAGAAGCTGTTTTTTTACATTTATTATTTCATAATTTAGTTAATACAGAAACTAAATTTTTTCATATATGCTGCTTCCAGGCAAAAATAAGTCATGACTGATTCTTCAGCAATATGACGTACGTGTTTCCTTCCATACCAGCGTATATCTAGATGGAATCCAGATTGAAAATATGAAATACACAAATTAAGGACTATCATAAATATCAGAGATTTACATGTAATTCCTAGCAACCCCCACCCCGCCATCTATATCCCACAGCAATATATTCTCATTATTGAAAGGTCATGTGGGACAAGTTGTATTCTATAAAAAAATTTTGTTTTTATACTCATCATCATAAATATAATTTATTCAATCTTGGATGAGTCTGAATAAGTTCATATACTGAAAGGAAGTAAGTAAGTAAATAAGTAAGTAACTAAGTAGTAAGTAAGTAAGTAAGTAGTAAGTAAGTAAGTAAGTAAGTAAGTCAAGTAAGTAAGTAAGTAAGTAGTAATAATAAGTAATAATAATAATAATAATAATAATAATAATAATAATAATAATAATAATATGTTCTGTAGAAAAGAATGGCAGCATCAGTGATACTGATTCTATCTAATGTCTTTTCAATCCATATTTTCGTCAAGGCTAATAATTATCTGCTAAGAGCTGGCCGAATAATAATAATAATAATAATAATAATAATAATAATAATAATAATAATAATAATAATAATAATAATAATAATAATAATACAGGTCTGAGCAAGGGTATCAACACAGCACGACTGAAATACTTTTTAGTTCCGAGCGAGACCAAGGTGTTCATATCATTTGAGAGGCTCTATGTATTCCCGCTTCCCATATCTCAACAGGATCTGAAATGGCTAAATACACAAATCGCTTGCGACGACCACACACAAGGTTGATATATCAGTCAGACGTGTGCGCTATGTACATATGGGCTTATGTCTAAGCTAATGATATGAAAGTAGCAATTGCTGGTTCCTATCACAAATAAACGACAAATGGACAGGTTATGATAACAACAGCTCCCTTACGCTAAAAGCTACGGTGGGTAATCGTACAGTGAAACTCAGTATTTATGAAATACAGGGAAACAGACCTTCTAAGTGTTCCGCTTTAATTACACTTCTGGAAAACTGCGGCGTGGAATGCAGAAGCTCCGTATACATGAGAGGATGACTGTGGTCACTAGGAAGGGAATTAAAGTTAGAGCCATGTGAAAACAGAGGACTATTTACCAGTGTATTAATCACTATTCTTCTTTGCTGTAAACAGCATCTTAACACTGATCAGTGATGGAAATGCACTGACAATTTACTTCTCCTAACTGTCATTTGTTAACTTTTAAAGATTAATGCAAACTCACGCTGTACGTTTCATCAGAAGCTTCATCTAAACACACCTGCCAAAGCAACCGAATTCATCAGCCTGGAAAAGGCAAGCTGGAGTGACTTGCCTTATTTCCAAAATGAAAAAAAAATCTAAGAAAAAAATAAAAAAACTTCTTGAAGCATTTGACAGACAGACGCATATCTTCCCTGTATTTCACAGATACTCTCCAGCAAAGAAAAAAAAAAAGAGGAAATCTTTCCAAAAATGTTTATAGCCTAAAGACCTTGTTTCATATCCGAGTATCACAGCAAATAAGTTCTCAAGTTTTTATTTTTTTCCCTCTTGACTGTTATAAAAGTCGCGCCTCTTCAACCTCACAGGGCCAGAGATCATCTTCCGTAGATATGAGGAAACGATCTGATTAATTAAAAGTTATTCTAAACCTGGATAACCGAGAAAAGCTCACAAGTAATACCACCACACGTGCAAAGGCCATAGCATCACTTCAAAAGAAAATCAAACTCATTGAGTGTTGCATGAATATACAAGAAGCCTTTCCCATCACCATAAAGATGCGACAGTTTCACTGAAGGAAAGTCAACACTATACTCAAAACACAATATATACAAAATTGTGAAGTCCAGTTAATGTGTCTCGTTTCAGAGTTTTTCGTGTGATTGACAATACCCGGAGATTTGATTTATATACGACCGCAGAAAATTGAGGTCTCGTGTCAATAACCTCCATGATGTGACCCCAGTTTTAGTAGCCATAAATCGATCAATCTTTGATTCCAATTTAAGAGATATTTTGCATTGCTTAAGCACGTTCTCTATAAAGGTGATATATATATATATATATAATATATATATTTATATATATATATCTATATATATATATATATATATATATATATATGTATATTAATTAATATTCTGCTTTTTCTGATCTTCACGGCGGAAGAATATTGAGTCACTGAAAAAATTTAAATTCTGTATTTCTCGAAAAATATTATCTACGGTATTTTTCCGCTCTGTTCTCCTGTATTGAAGGCCTAATGCCATGTCTTGTTATAGTAATTGAAAGTTGAATCGACACTTCTATAAATGTACAAAAAACTCTATCCTTGACAGGACATTACGAATAAATCTCAGTGAATGTCATAGGTGAAATTATTACTAAAGAATTCCTCTGCGTATGGCCATGCAATCAAGACTGTTAGTTTCCCACTACATTTCAACCAAAAGCAACAGTTAGTAATACATTGAGGTTGTCTGAGCTGTTGTATCTAATTTGAGTACAATATAACACAGTGATCATAGCTAAAGAAATACAGTAGCTCTTAGTCATTAGTATTCTATTACAGTATTAATTGTTAGTATACCAACTGAAAGGTTACCTGCTTGTGGTCCAAACCCGAATGCAATTTATCTTTGATTTTTATCACTCATGGCATCGTTCAACTGCTGGTCTTTAGCCCCGCGCGATGAACTCCTCGATTTGGTGGATCCTTGACGAACGTAATCGTGTGGGAATCGAGGCCGTCCTGAAACCGAGTCTGTAGGAGTGTGAATGCTTCCTTTCCTCACAGGACTTCCCCGGGAGGGACTCTGATTTCCATCTGACATGGTCAGGTCCCTGTGAGATCCGTTGACATTCCCCTGGGTCAGCACATTTGGGCCACTCGTTTCGTTACTGTCCCTTCCCAAATTGACCATGCTGCTTCTGGACACCTCTTGGTGGTGTCTTTTGTTATACCCTGAGGGTCCGTTGTTCTCCTGCTGTTGCTGTTGGTGGAGCGGCTGTAGCTGCTGTTGCTGCTGTTGTGCCTGCTGATGTTGTTGCTGATGCTGTTGGAGGCGCATGTGCTGCATCTGCCTTGCAGGATCGAAGTGTGGGGATTCTCTGCGAAGTGGCCCGTGGAAGCTGCTCCTCCGGGGGTTGTCCTGCTGTGCCTGGCGGGGATCAGAAGGAGACCCGCACACTGACAGGCTGAGGCGGTCCCCCCCCTCCTCCTCCTGCGGCCGCTGCTGCTGCTGCTGCTGCTGACAACATTCCCCATCGAAACTTCCTCCTTGTCGGACGTGACTCAAGCTGTGATTTTGGGCCCGGGAGGACCTGGGTCTCTGAAGGGTCGCAAACTGCGACGGCTGTGGCCTGCGACTACGAGGTCCAAGAGTAGCATAACCCATAGGGGTACCTAAAAATCAAAACTCAATTAAAGAGAGAATATAATGATTCAACAGATGTAAGTCTACTACGTTTCATTATTCACTTCTACGGCGGAATGAAATTGATAAGATAACCATCAAATGCATCATTTCGTCTGAAAATTCCAGGACTCTCAGCAGCAGCCCTGTTTCACTCATCTTACCTGATGAAAAGGAAGACTGGTTACATCGTGTATCGTAATATTCACTGCTGAGACTATAGAGGCCTGAAGGGTTCAGGCTGCTGTAAGCTGGGGGTCCTTGGATCGTCTGGTGCTGTGGGTCTTGCTGCTGGTAGAGCTGCGGACTCGGCTGGTAAGAAGGTGGCTGTTGAGATCTTGGTGGGTGGTGGGGGCAACCTGCAGGGGGTAACGGACGGACGTAGCCTTGGGAGTAAGTGCGAGAGTGGTTGCTGTGATAAGAAGCGAGGGAGATCTGGTCATCTGAGGGGTAAGTTGCCGAGTTCTTCCTCTGGAGGGGCTGCAAAGGAGGCTGGGAGTCGTAGGTGCTTGAATTCAAAGAGCAGACTTCGGGATTCGTCGGAGGCTGGATCGTACTCTTGTTGTTGTCTGGGTTCAAGAGTCTGCCATTTTGGGGCAAGGGGCTTCCGCCCGAGGGAGAGCCATTACTGCCAATGAGCTGCTGCTGCTGCTGCTGTTGCTGCTGCTGCGAAGGAATGCCGCCGTTCTGGTTCTGCGTGCCGCTGTTCTGGGGGTTCAGACTGTTGTTGCGGACTAGCAGCGAGCCATTGCGTGAGTTAGAGCTGTTTGATCTGGTGACACCGCCATTCTGAAGGGTGTTGAGGTGAGTCCTGGAGTTGGAAATGTTGGGGGTCACCATCAGCGCTCTGTCACATTCATCCACGTTTGTCTGCTCTTCATCCTGCCGAATGGAAACGGAGATATTAAAATCACTTTTGAATATTTGAGATAAAAAGTGGAAAAATTATCGTTTTGTTTTCGGAATCTTCTGCCTCATTTGCATAAAACGTGAGATATTATGACTTAATGTTTTCATAAAACAGAAGCCACTGACAGTAAAACATTTAATTATATTGGTACTATCTGAATAAAGATTGAAAAAAGTTAGGCGACAACAGGTAAGAACAGAAGAATCTAAACTATTCAAAAATATGTAATCAGAGTAAAACAAACTTGCGAATTTGAAGAAAAATTATGATTCATTCGTCAATGTTTGCACTGACTTATATAAAAAAAAGAGATGGAAAACACTGACTGATTAAAAACATTTGAAACCAACTACTAGCAAATACACCAAAATCGAAAATGAATAAAACCACACTGCAGAAAGCCAACAAAAATTACAGATGAATCTAGAGTCTAAAGAAATTAAATTTGAGCACCTTCATATGGATGTGGCATTATTCTTTAATATACTCTCCATTATCTAATAAACACGGAAAACTATGAACCACGTAAATGATCACTCATCTTTAAAAGCAAAGGTGACATGGAAAGCATGAAATCGAGAGCCAGTTTCCACGATCATAACGAAAATGTCGCGAATATCTGTATTTCATCGGAAGGTGACTGAGGAACAAAATGCTGATTAAAAATCTCGAGGAATAGCAATGACGACGTAAAAAAGAAACTGTTTTTGCCAGTAATACGAGAGAGAGAGAGAGAGAGAGAGAGAGAGAGAGAGAGAGAGAGAGAGAGACGTACCTTACATCCGGGTGGTGTAGAAGTGAGATTGTTGGCATTGATAGTGGTTAGCGAAAGGAGAACCTCATTGTGATTAGTGCCAGGAGTCGATGCTGGTGTGGCACCGTAAGCATCCAGCGCCACAGTCTTTGTTGACGAGGATGCTACAACAATAAGAAGAAAATCAGTGATTCCATGCACTACTTATATTGAGATGAAGTAATAAAGAATTGTTTATAATAATCATAAACAACTACGATGGAAGTATGGCTAAAAAAATCAGAATGCAAAAGAAACATCGTTACACATAGAATCTAATCCAAAGTTTTGAAACAATTGAAAATAAGAGATCGTCCAAGTAAATCCAAAAATTTTAATACATTATTAAAAAAAGATGAAACACTGAAAGTTTAATAAAATAATCATGAACAATTACACTGGAACTATGGATAAGAAAACAAAACAGAATGCAGACAAAACATTAGTACATATAGAATTTAATCCCAAGTTTTGAAAAAAAAAAAATGTTAATGTAAATCCTCACACTTTGAAGCACCATGAAAATCGAGATGAAACACTGAAAGATTATTGAAACAATCATAAATATACAGCGGAACTATGGCTAAGAAAGCAAAACAGAATGCAGACAAAACATTACAAAGCACACACACACACACACACACACACACACACACACACAATCTCATCAGCAGTCTGAAAACAATTAAAATTGAAAGACCGTCAATGTAAATCCTCCCTTTTTAATTTTCTGTCGTGGTCCGACGTAAGCTGAATTTCATTTCGGGAGATTTAAAGCCCATACAAAACCACGCGCTGTAAAAGCACTCGACCAAATCACAGAAAAAAAAAAAAAAAAAAACAAAAAAAAAAAAAAAAAACTCTATAGAATGCGATTGCCTACTCAATGAATTTCCTCAAATAAAAAAAAAAAGTATTGCCATAAACTTCGAATTCTGAAAACGCCGAGAACATTCAATACCCGAACGGGACCCGGTATTGATATTTCCCCTTAAAAATGTCTATTTCCTCTGGAAAAAAAGTTGGAAACGTTATAGACCTTAACACCGTGGCAGTAAAAGGACCCTCCCCAAATTCTGCTTTACATAAAAGCAATGTAGTCCCATACGAAAAAAAATGTATTAATAGACGACGCGGCAAAGACAAAAATACCCTCGCAGGAGCAGATTTAAAAACTGTCAATGAAGTAGGAGACATATACAGCCCTCAATTTGAAACCCAGGAAAGAGAGGATTAAAATCTACTGATATCCCCACAGGCAGGAAACGATGAATACCACACAGAGGCCAAGAGGAAGGTCACGTTTCCTTACATAGCGAAACTACTGAAGATAAAGCAGAAAACAAAAGACTGAGTTTCATAACGGGGGCGAA
The DNA here is from genome assembly GCF_015104395.2 of Macrobrachium nipponense. Taxonomy (NCBI): domain Eukaryota; kingdom Metazoa; phylum Arthropoda; class Malacostraca; order Decapoda; family Palaemonidae; genus Macrobrachium; species Macrobrachium nipponense. The sequence continues at coordinate 37,147,764 of NC_087208.1, read as the reverse complement.
ACAGCCTTTGGAGCTGCGGTAGACAAGACCTTCTCAAACTTTTCATTCCCTTTAAAGCTCCGGATGGCTAACCATATGCGGTGTTAAATTACGGTGGGCGGCTCTAGGAAGCAAGAGCCCGTGCCAGCACAAGGCTGGCTTAATCTTCGACAACAACGGTGTTATTGGTAGTTACGAGTGTAGTCGCCAAATCCGGAGATTTAATCCATGACAGATACCAGCTGATGTTAATCCCTGACGTCCAATAAGTCCATTAGTTATCGAGGGGATTGAGAACGACGAAATCCTCTTACGCCTTCTCTTTTGTTGGTTCTGCTCGAAAAAAAAACCCTCGGCGACTTTATGTAGGTTTCATTATTTTTTCCACCATGAGAGAGTTTCATTAAGTAGGACACTAAAACACAGATCCTATTTCCACAAAACAGAGCTAGGGATTTTATTGGTCGATGAGGATGGCATCCGTCAATAAACGCCCTATTCTTTGGAAGCTTTCATGTCAAGTCAATGGCGCCCTTTAGGCTTTTTCAACAACAACAATAACAACAACAAAAACAACAACAACAACAACAACAACAACAACATCAACAACAACAACAACAACAATAATAATAATAATAATAATAATAATAATAATAATAATAATAATAATAATAATAATAATAATAATAGGCAAGTTCGCAAGATCCCTGAAAAGGAACCTGGTAAAAACTACTATGAGATTCATGGTTTCGTAACACGGTTTTTTGGACTTTGCTCCTTGTCAAAGCATCGGATGTAGCTGAAAGTTGACATATGTATATTTTACAACACACACAAATTTTGTCAGCATTGTCAATAACCTAAACCCGATAGTTTTGATTTTTATAGAGTAAAAATGAACTAGCCGACGCCATGGCCAATGATTACGAGCCAAGAGTCGAAAAACATTCATTACGTAAGCAGGTAAACAAACACCTGACTAAATGTTGCCCCGCCCATCCACCAGACAGAAATTGGCCATCGGCTCTGAAACCCAAAGACTTTATGAATGGCGGAACGATACATAGATGTGGTGCTAGCGTAGTAATACTACTGTAGCAGTAGTGCCGCAACAGTATAGCAGTAATATACATGAATTAAACGTTTAAACCAACTGCTGGGATGATCCTTGAGGATCATTTAGCACTTCTTACAACTACTCGAGAAATTAGTTTTTATAGCCAGAAGTTAAATTTTCTAATCCAACAATGCCCATGGTAGCCTTCAGTGTTATCCTGAATTATAACGAGGCGAAAGTGGGTGGAGCCTCATGAAGTCACCATTCTGACGATAATTATTGGTGAAGGTTTAAAGCCAATATACGGTACCGGCTATTTTTTTCAGTAAATAGGTAGATAGCCAATAAATAAAAATTGCTTGACATTGGATATAGCAGTTATCAAATCATCTTGTCTACTATGTTTTGGCAATTACCAACTATTCCCTACATCTTGTCAATCTGATTGTGACCTATAAAGTAGACTGTACTTTCTTTGGAAACTTATTTTGGGAGTTAGACTAAAAATCGAAGTGTTTTTGTATTTATTAACATATTTTGTTGGTTTGTTCATTATGACAATTATCAGTGGGGAGGTTCCAGAGTTCAGAAAGGTGTACTGCTTTGCTTGTATTTAAATTTGTATGTCATTGTTGCCAGAGGTTTAGCCTTCGTTACGTATAGCCAATCATCCATCGAGAAAGAGGGAAGAAATGATGTCATAAGTTACGTAACGAGTGCGTTCGAAACCTTTTCTCTGAGTAAGTTGGCCCGTCTTCAAAAAAGGTCACTTTTACATTATAAGTACCAAATTTATTCAACCTACGTAGTGCAGAATACACTCAAAATTTGTGTTGATATAATATGTATTCTGAATAAGCGTTATATTTATGAAATGCATAGATAAAAAGTTATTGCGAAAAAACCGTGTTACAGAGGCCCTGAATCTCATAGTAGATGTCGAAGCAGCTCCAGGACTCAAGCAGAGGAGTGCGCTACTAAAAACAGCGCACATAGTGAGAAAAGTGATGGATTCCTAAGGAGGCAGGATGCAACCCGAAACCCCACACTATAAAAACCACCCAGTCGAATAGGATGACTGTGACAGGCCAAAATAATAATAATAATAATAATAATAATAATAATAATAATAATAATAATAATACCATCTTCTCTGGAAGTATGAATTTCAAGTCATTGGTCTTTTTAGGCTCGCTCCATATGAAGAAATTGGAGGACTGTGATAGAGAGAAAAAAAAAAAAAAAAAAAAAAAAAATAATAATAATAATAATAATAATATAGTCTTTTTAAAGGTTAATGCTGCTGCAACTGCATTGATTTTGTAGAGGGGGCTGGAGGTACTGCGGCTAGTGTGGAGTCCTTCGGGATTTATATAAGGGGGTCAGCAGGGGTATTCTTGACATAAAGAATAATTGACTAACTCTACGGGGTTCAAACATAACATTTTCACTTACTCAGAGAAATCAACTTACTACTATGAGATTCAGGGTCTCTGTAACACGGTTTTTTGGACTTTGCTCCTTGTCAAAGCATCGGATGTAGCTGAAAGTTGACATTTGTATATTTTACAACCACACACAAATTTTGTCAGCATTATCAATAACCTAAACCCGTTGGTTTTGATTTTTATAGAGTAAAAATCAACTAGCCGACGCCACGGCCAATGATTACGAGCCAAGAGTCGAAAAACATTCATTACGTAAGCAAGGTAAACAAACACCTCTTGACTAAATGTTGCCCCGCCCATCCACCAGACAGAGATGCCATCGGCTCTGAAACCCAAAGACTTTATGAATGGCGGAACGATACATAGATGTGGATGGGGTATCAGTGCTAGCGTAGTAAATACTACTGTAAGCAGTAGTGCCGCCAACAGTATATCAGTAAATATACATGAATTAAACGTTTAGACCAACTGCTGGGATCCTTGAGGATCATTCAGCACTTCTTACAACTACTGAAAAAAACTGAAAGAGATGGCAGAAAAAGGCTAAGAAGCAAGAAAACCAGGGAGGAACTCAACGAGAAATACAAAGTACAAGAGAGGGGACTAAACAACACAATAGAAGATGTAAAACAGAGGCTTAAGGCCAAAGCACACAAGATCCAACGGTACATGAACAGGAATAAGGGATACCAACAGAACAAACTATTCGGAACCAACCAGAAAAGACTATACAGCCAACTAAGAGGGGAAGACAACCACCCAGAAATTCCTGAAGCCGAACCAAGCAAGAGACTCTGGGAAAACATATGGAGCAATCCGGTATCACACAACAAACATGCAACATGGCTCCAGGAAGTCAAAGGAAGAAGAAACAGGGAGAATAAAACAAAGATTCACGGAGATCACGACAGACACAGTCAGACACCAACTAAGAAAATACCGAACTGGAAAACCCCAGGTCCCGATGAAGTCCATGGATACTGGCTCAAAAACTTCAAGGCCCTACACCCACGAATAGCAGAACAACTCCAGCATTGTATCTCAAATCACCAAGCACCCAAATGGATGACCACAGGAAGAACATCCTTAGTACAAAAAGACAAGAGTAAGGGAAATATAGCCAGTAACTACAGGCCTATCACCTGCCTACCAATAATGTGGAAGTTACTAACAGGTATCATCAGTGAAAGGCTATACAACTACCTAGAGGAGACAAAACACCATCCCCTACCAACAGAAAGGCTGCAGAAGGAAGTGTAGGGGCACAAAAGACCAGCTCCTGATAGACAAAATGGTAATGAAGAACAGTAGGAGAAGGAAAACCAACCTAAGCATGGCATGGATAGACTATAAGAAAGCCTTCGACATGATACCACACACATGGCTAATAGAATGCCTGAAATATATGGGGCAGAGGAAAATACCATCAGCTTCCTCAAAAATACAATGTGCAACTGGAATACAATACTTACAAGCTCTGGAATAAGACTAGCAGAGGTTAATATCAGGAGAGGATCTTCCAGGGCGACTCACTGTCCCCACTACTCTTCGTAGTAGCCATGATTCCCATGACAAAAGTACTACAGAAGATGGATGCCGGGTACCAACTCAAGAAAAGAGGCAACAAAATCAACCATCTGATGTTCATGGACGACATCAAGCTGTATGGTAAGAGCATCAAGGAAATAGATACCCTAATCCAGACTGTAAGGATTGTATCTGGGGACATCAGAATGGAGTTTGGAATAGAAAAATGCGCCTTAGTCAACATACAAAAAGGCAAAGTAACGAGAACTGAAGGGATAAAGCTACCAGATGGGAGCAACATCAAACACATAGATGAGACAGGATACAAATACCTGGGAATAATGGAAGGAGGAGATATAAAACACCAAGTGATGAAGGACACGATCAGGAAAGAATATATGCAGAGACTCAAGGCGATACTCAAGTCAAAACTCAACGCCGGAAATATGATAAAAGCCATAAACACATGGGCAGTGCCAGTAATCAGATACAGCGCAGGAATAGTGGAATGGACGAAGGCAGAACTCTCCGCAGCATAGATCAGAAAACCAGGAAACAAATGACAATACACAAGGCACTACACCCAAGAGCAAATACGGACAGACTATACATAACACGAAAGGAAGGAGGGAGAGGACTACTAAGTATAGAGGACTGCGTCAACATTGAAAACAGAGCACTGGGGCAATATCTGAAAACCAGTGAAGACGAGTGGCTAAAGAGTGCATGGGAAGAAGGACTAATAAAGTAGACGAAGACCCAGAAAAATATACAGAGACAGGAGAAAGACAGAAAGAACAGAGGACTGTCACAACAAACCAATGCACGGACAATACATGAGACAGACTAAAGAACTAGCCAGCGATGACAATTGGCAATGGCTACAGAGGGGAGAGCTAAAGAAGGAAACTGAAGGAATGATAACAGCGGCACAAGATCAGGCCCTAAGAACCAGATATGTTCAAAGTACGATAGACGGAAATAACATCTCTCCCATATGTAGGAAGTGCAATACGAAAAATGAAACCATAAACCACATAGCAAGTGAATGCCCGGCACTTGCACAGAACCAGTACAAAAAGAGGCATGATTCAGTGGCAAAAGCCCTCCACTGGAGCCTGTGCAAGAAACATCAGCTACCTTGCAGTAATAAGTTGGTACGAGCACCAACCTGAGGGAGTGATAGAAAACGATCAGGCAAAGATCCTCTGGGACTATGGTATCAGAACGGATAGGGTGATACGTGCAAATAGACCAGACGTGACGTTGATTGACAAAGTCAAGAAGAAAAGTTATCACCCATTGATGTCGCAGTACCATGGGACACCAGAGTTGAGAGAAAGAGAGGGAAAAAATGGATAAGTATCAAGATCTGAAAATAGAAATAAGAAGGATATGGGATATGCCAGTGGAAATCGTACCCATAATCATAGAGCACTAGGCACGATCCCAAGATCCCTGAAAAGGAATCTAGAAAAAACTAGAGGCTGAAGTAGCTCCAGGTCTCATGCAGAAGAGTGTGATCCTAGAAACGGCACACATAGTAAGAAAAGTGATGGACTCCTAAGGAGGCAGGATGCAACCCGGAACCCCACACTATAAATACCACCCAGTCGAATTGGAGGACTGTGATAGAGCAAAAAAAAAAAAAAAAAAAAAAAAAAAAAAAAAAAAAATAAAAAAAATAATAATAATAATATAATAATAATAATAATAACTATTATTATTATTATTATTATTATTAATAAATGTCCACCATTCTCTGTGGAAGCTTTCAAGTCAAGTCAAAGGCACATTTAAGTTTATCGAATATGAAGAAGGGGTTTATCTTCTGAATAATAATAATAATAATAATAATAATAATAATAATAATAATAATAATAATAATAATAATAATAATAATGACAACAATAACAACAACAACAACAACAACAATAATAATAATAAAAATATAATAATAATAATAATAATAATAATAATAATCATAATAATAATAATAATAATAAAAATAATTGGAAATCTATCGAAAAAGAAAGGACGTAAACGACTATTTGAAATTTTCATTAAAAAAAAAAATCCCAAAATCATGAAGTCTCGAGACGCACTCCATGATTGCATCCCTTCCGAAGAAGAAACAAGCAAACTGCTAACTACATACTCTCTCTCTCTCTCTCTCTCTCTCTCTCTCTCTATCTCCTCTCTCTCCTCTCTCTCTCTCTCTCTCTCTCACCGCGACCGGGTTCCTGAAAAGGAAACATCAAAGACAATGATATTGACTCACTGCTCTCATGTTCCCCGCCAATCCAAACACAAAAGGATGGTCACTCACCCGAGGCGTTCCTATTCATAGTCCTTCTTCTGACGAAGCAGGCAATGATGGCGATGTTGAGGACCAGAAGGGCGGCTCCGGTGAGGGTCATTATGAGGAGGATGAGGCGAGGGACTCGAGAGGTGTTCCCTACCATGGTACTGGCGTCGCCCGATGGTCCTTCCGAATAAGGTGAAAGATAGGTTCAGGTTTTCAAGAGAGATGGGGGTGGGGTAGGGGGGAGGGAGGGTTGTTCTATGATCTATGTGGAAAAATCATACAAATTCTGTTGCATTAAGTCGAGAAATCTTTACATTGAAATACGGTATTGCTGTATTTTAGTATAAGACACAAAAGCGTATAATCCTACAGAACTGAAACACATCATACACATTCATACACGTACACACAAACACACACACACAGACAACGTATTCCCATAAACACTGGAACATGACAGAAGGGAAGTTTTTGCATTTAAATAAAGAGAGACATATTCCATGATTACTGAAGTTAGCCATTAAAAACCAGTTACATTAATTCCCCCCAAAATCATCACATTTCAATGCAATACTATTGTTTCAGAGTATGGAACGCAAAGACAAGCTTAGGATAATAAACAATTGAAAACCATCATACACACACACACACACACACACACATAAGCACACATTCAGCGTCCTCCCATAAACATAAAACAAAGGGGCCCTCCTCAATCCCCCAGGAGGAAGCCACGCCTCTCAAAATTAAAACCGCTCACACAACATTCTTGTCAGAGATGAGATACGCAAATATATTTCAAATTAGTCTACCCATTTCGCTGTCTCATTAATTCTCATTTTGCCGGGCTCATTATGATTAATCCGCTTTATGAAGAGGACATTATGTCCCGTTTAAGGTACTCTGAGGCCTAATCAATTCTGGGAGTGACGCCCGTGGAAAGCGCGGTGGATAATGTAGCGTCCCGGAAGGAAAGAAATTGTACATAGTATGTTTCAGTTGACTTCGCGAACAGTTTCCGCCGGGTTTAGTTACAAACTACGAAAGGAATTTTGACGTACATCGTGAACACCATCTGGTAACAGGGGTGAGTAAAAGCAATTCTATATCAATAGTTTGATAAAATATAACGGCAAAAGGAGGTTTGGCGCACATCATGAACAATATCTAGTAAACGAGTGCGTGCAAGAAATTCTGTATAAATAGTTTAATAAAAATACACAGGCAAAAAGAAGTTTGACGCACATCGTGAACACTTTCTAGTGACCGAGGAAATACAAGTTTGTAAAATAAAGTTTTATAAAAACGCAACGAAGAAAGGAATATTGAAGAATATTGCGATTTTGCCCTTTAAAATGAAAATTCAATTACTTCACGTTATGTGGTTTGAATTTTCCAATAGAACTTATTTAAATTCAGGTGTTATGGTCGAGATGAACGTTTTAGGATGCAGGTTTCTACGTTCTATGTTTACTTTAAAAATAAAAAAATATATTGATTTCTTTATTTCAGGCGTCCATGATCTTTCCTGATTGTTGCGACGCCACTTTATGAAAAACCAATTAGCCAATCAACCGATACATTTGCCTCTATGTATGAAATTAACCCCAATGTATTTTATGCGAAATGAAGCATTTATTATTTATTTGTCATTATTCTCTTGTCAACTGCACTGAATCACCCTGCAAAAAAAAAAAAAAAAAAAAAATCCGCCGAGAAAAAATATAATTTATTTCAACTTGTTAATTTCATTACAAAATATGGCCATTTTAAAAAATTAATGGGGATTCTTTTAAAATTAACAACTATATTGCTGAATTTCTCTCCTCGCGGGCGTTGGGTAGAGACCGTTCATGCGTTTCAGGTGAAAATCGTCTCCATTTATTGCTGTCGATGATATCAGGCTCTCAGATTTGGAGGTATATATTTGGGGCATATATATATATATATATATATATATATATATATATATATATATATATATATATATATATATATATATATATATCCATGTGTGTATATATGTATATATATAATATCATCATATATATATATATATATATATATATATATATATATATATATATATATATATATTTATATTTATACAAGAAAACCATACCTAACATACACAGTTTTAAAAACAAAAGACTTTTAACCTAAATATCAACAATAAGCATCGTCGGACTGACCTCGCGTATGTGCCACCAAGGAAGGAGTGATGTAGTCCGACATGCCCTGGTCATTCTCCGACCGAATCGTGAAGAAGTACTCGGTGCCCGGCACCAGCTCGGCCACGGTGGTTCCAGCCGTGTTCCCTCCGGTGATTTCGACGGTCTGGTGGGAAGAAAAAAGAAAGGTAACGTTAATATGAAATCAGGAAGGAAAACTTAATTCATGATACAGAAAGGAAACGTTGATTCCAAATCAGAAAGGAAAACATAATTTAAGATTGGAAAGGAAAAATTAATTCAAGATACAGAAAGAACAGGTTGATTTAAAATAAGAAAGGAAAACATAATTCAAAATCAGAAAGGAAAAATTAATTTGAGAAACAGAAAGGAAACGTTGGTTTAAAATTAGAAAGGAAAACATAATTTAAAAATGGAAAGGAAAAATTAATTCAATATACAGAAAGAACAGGTTGATTTAAAATAAGAAAGGAAAACATAATTTAAGATTAGAAAGGAAAAATTAATTTGAGAGACAAAAAGGAAACGTTAATTCAAAATCAGAAAGGAAAATATAATTTAAAATTAGAAAGGAATAATTAATTTGAGAAACAGGAAGAAAAACATAATTCAAAATCAGAAAGGAAATATCAATTTAAGAAAAGGGAAGGAAAAGTCAAATTGCAAGAAATATCCTGATATTTTGCTTATTTTAGGATGCATACTAAAAGGTTATTGATGAAACAGATCCAAGGTTATGTATGGGTATAAATATATTTGAAAATAAATGGGTTTTAAAAAAAAATTTAGGAATTTATTTCTTTACAAAAGTATTTAAAAATCAAAAATTTTTTTTTTACAAATACATTCAAAAATAAATCTATTTCTTATACATATATTTAAAACTCGATCTATTTTTAACAATTATATTTAAAAATACATAATTTAAAAATATATCTAAAAATCAATATTCTTTTACAAATATATTTAAAACTCAATCTATCTTTTAAAGAATATATTAAAAATTATTATTATAAATGTTTAATTATCAATCTATTTTTTATAAATATACTTAGAAATAAATATATTTTTCCGAATATATTTGAAAATTAATCAATTTGTTTTACAAATATATTTAAACAAATCTATTTTCCACAAATATATTTGTACCCACACATAACTGTGGATTTGCGTCTCATTTCAGGACTCATGTTACTATAGGTATTTTTTTAAAGAGTAATTCTTAATCAACTGCATGATGAAAAAAACAGTATATGTACAGCTATGTTAAAATTATAAGTCATGGATACAGAACAAAGTTAATGCCATGGTATTGCTGAATAATGCAAGAATGTCTTTACAGATCATTCACGTAAAATCACATTCATTTGCATTAAACGCATATCTATCATTAAAAAAAATATACAGTCATGAAACTCCAAGTGGAAAAGTAATGAGAGACAGTGATGATACATCCGTCTAAATTAGAAAAAGAACAGCCTTTTCAATATACCTGAAAAATGCTTCTGTAGTCTATAATTCTCTGACTTGTGGCACCAAGCAAATAACGCAGAAAGATGGGAATGGAATAATGAAAAATCAAGAAATGATGAAAAGTGTATTTACAGAGGAATAAGACACTTGCGAAGTGGGTATCGACCAGCACGCGACGACCATTCTCCCTCGTCCGTATGGCATTTTCTGGTCGTTTACAAACGACCGCTATGCACGGTACAGGTACGGTACACACCTGGACCAACCTTGGCCAACGATACGGATGGCTCACTGAACGCAGCGTTCAATAAGAGAATGTCTTGCTTTAAAGATTCCAGTATGTTGCGAGGGCCGTCTAAGATTTATTAAAAAAAAATTATAGCAATTTCGGTTACTTTATATTATTGTGTGTGTGTGTGTGTTTTTGTACAGTTCGTTTACCATGATGGTTCGTAAATAACTGCAGTTTTGGTTAACTGTAAAATATCAAGTATTGTTTTTTTGTGTACGAAACGAATTTTGCAATGAGAGTATAAAACTTATGCCCAAGTCCGGGCACTGGGACCTATGAGGTCATTTAGTAAGGCAAGGGAAATTAAAGAGAAAAAAGCTTTTAAAGAGTGTTACTGGAGGAAAACCTCAAAGCAGTTGCACTACGAAGCAATTGTTAGGAGAGGGTGAGATGGAAGACGTTAGAAAGAGAATATGAAAGGAGGTACAGTAAAAAGAAAGGGGTTGCAGGTAAGGGTTGAAGGGACGGACGTTCTTTAAAAAAAAAAAGAAAAAAAAGAAGCTAATTAATGTGAGGCGCAATAACGGCGCTACCCCCATTTTGAATATTCTGCAGCATACAGGATCTACTCCATCCCTTTCAGGTCCACTGCAATCACTCGACCCTTCACTGCTGAGTGCATATTTCATGATATTACCAACAATCCTTTTACTATTAAAACCTACGAGCTATGAGAGATAGTAAACAAAAAAGACGAGTAGAACTATTCTTGTGACAGCTTTCGCTTCATAAGTCAAGTGTGCAATATTCGCCATGTTACCTAGAATCCGTATGACGAGTCAGGGAATCAAGTATGTTATGTTTACAAAAACCGTGATTTCTGAGAGTAATGTTCCAGCTATAAAATTAAATGTGTTCCTTGCCTTCAATTTATTGAATAACTAAATCTTTCGAGATATCTGAAGTAAAATCAACTCGGTGTGATGTTAATGCCTTTGTTCAGCCGATAGCGTCAGTTGGTTTAGTAGTCGTGATGGTAGAAAAAAAAAACCAAATTTTTAAATAATCAATTTGTTCTGCCGAATATGAACAATGGGATCAAAAGATGGTGAATTATCTGTTCTAAATTTACGTATCTTTATTTGTAGCGTATCCACACCAACTATTTTAAAACCCACATAAAAACACTCACACAATCAACAGCTTTTCCACTATTATTGCCAATTTCCATCGAAAAGAGAAATCATCTACAAAAAAGTGAATGCGGATATTGTATTGCTAAAACTCAGATACTTCTAATTAAATTGATGCTGGTGGCACTGCCTCTAATACCTCTGACCATCTCAGATGGAAGGGGATTAACAAAGTCTTAGCGATATGAATCGACAACTGCGAGAACCCAGTAAAAATGAAGCTCTTCCTTGTAATAGAGATCATTTCCTTGGACATCAGTTTGTACTACTCTATATGGTTGGGTATCCTCTGCGCGTTTAAAATGAATTCAATGACTGAACTGAATGTTGTAGTACCGAACTTACTTGTAAACTTGTGTTAGAAACTGACTGTATCGAATGTATTTTCGGTAAATCACACTGGTTTTTAAAGAAACCTCTCTGTAAGGATTCAAGGTCAATCTTAGTCATGCATCTGCTAGCAATACCTCCATCTGATTCCAACCATGAAGCTATTTGAATATCATTGGTTTAACAGACCATAGACTAGGCCTCCAAGACTAATCGAAATTAAAAATTTTTCTAATCAGACTTCTTGAAAAACGAACGTAGGGTTTATTCAAGATGTTGCGACTCATAAGCATTTATTTTATACTACAAAAACCCATAAAGTTGTTGCAGAGACCTTGGACAAATCTGCCACATCTTACTGTAGATCAGGTCAAATGAAAACGAGGGTAAGCGGCTTTTCCCATTCAGTGTAGGCTTACCAACCACAAAATAAGGCTCTCAAGTGCGTATTCCCAAGCCAGGGTAGTTGTTTTTAAGGCACAACAGTGTTCCCAGTGGGAAAAGATATAACGATGCTTACATACGTACGTCACGCAGCCCCTAAATCATGGCCAATTTCAATATTGTTGGAACACTTTTATTTAACAATGGCTCATTAGAAAATACCAACAGCAAAATTGTTCACCTTTTATAACTACATCAAGCAGGTAGAATGCTACGAAATCCTATCCGTAATGCTTTTAAACGCTCTCTGTATGTGTGCGTTCATCCAAATCCGACATTCTTTTGAACGCGTATAGGAAACAGGTATATAAGAAGAAGAGAAATACTAATAAAAGGTGCTTTCTACTTGAATGATACACTGAGGAATTAACCGGCTTACGTTGTTTAATTTAGATGTGGGTAATCGGTATTTATTAGGAGTAGATTAAAATAGTCTGGAAAGATTAGCTTGGTCACTTACGCTACCCTTACCGTCTCATAATTTGTGTGCGTTAACCACGGTATTCTCCTTAATGTAAATCGAAGTTTAAGATCTTTGATACTAAACATCAATGATATAAATACTGTAACCTCTAGTAGGTTTACATGCTAATACACACACACACAAACATATATATATATATATATATATATATATATACACGTATAAATATATGTTTGTGTGTGTGTGTTTTTGTGTTCAAATAACAAAAACTTTTAAGCACGTATTATATTAAATGCTAATGATTGTATGCGTGCGTGCGTTTTGCTTTGCCTGTACTCATAATTTGAGTTGCATGACTTTGACATATAAACATCCCACACGTTCATTTATGACCAATTGTGACTGAAAAGCGACATTTTCCTCTTCTAGCTTAATTACAGTCGTTCACAAGTCGGCAGTGACGCGTCTATTTAATCCAATTTACTATTTAGTAGGAGCAAGGGAGCATTTCTTTTTTTATTTTATTGCGGATTTACTTAATGAATTGGTTCTAGTGCCTGATTTATGCATCAGTACATCTTAACATGTGAAAATCAAAAGAGTGCTAATTTGAATTTTGTGCATACTGCTTCTCTAAGAAGAATGCTACTGATTTAATGAAGCAGACTTCTCTCCGAGAACAAGGAAGGAACAAGAAAGAAAGAAAGGAAGGAGAGCGAGAAGAAGACGAGAGAGAGAGAGAGAGAGAGAGAGAGATCAGCTTGTGAATCCAATCTTGATTCAAGCTGTATTTAAACACTCTCTCTCTCTCTCTCTCTCTCTCTCTCTCTCTCTCTCTCTTCTCTCTCTCTCACGGAATTATCATCATCATCATCACTATTAGAGAGAGAGAGAGAGAAATCAGCTTGTGAATCCAATCTTGATTCAAGCTGTATTTATACATCCCCTCTCTCTCTCTCTCTCTCTCTCTCTCTCTCTCTCTCTTTCACGGAATTATCACCATCATCACTATTACTTTCACCCTACATCCCCCGACGGGAACTTCGCGCTTTCTGCTTCCCGAGGTCTTCCATCACCCTAATATGCCAAACGGAACGATCTTGTGGCACCTAATGTTCTTTCACGGACCGATTTTTCATTTTCGGGAGTAATCTCCCCGATTTACGATGACAGAGTTTATGATATCGGTGAAAGCGACCACCGACCCGTGGTCTGGACGCCGCCGCTGATTCAGAAGTACTACACCGGGCGCGGCGGCGGGGGTGGAGGGGTTGTGGCGCTGTGGGAAGAAGAGCCGATAGCTCAATATATAACTAATTCCACCGTTCAATAAATATCAAATCCCACAATACGCCAGCGAGAAGATTCACTGACAGGGGAGTGATAAGGCTAAAGCTGCCTGATAGTTCCTGATGCATTCATCAGACCTAAGAACAGAGTGAATTTAAACGCTATACTATCTTTCTTTTAAAAGAAGTTTGAATTTCACTATGGGGTGATAAGGTGTAAAACTGCTAGAATAGGTGAAATCCTGAAGAATTTTGATGGATAAATAAGATTCCAGAGTCCAATGCATGTTTGCTTTTCAATGAAATCTGAGGACCACTATGGGCAGAAAGGAGAATGACCTTACTCAATACGGCAATCCTACGAAACAAAAAAGCAACCTCAACGAATTTCATAGCATCACGGCACTATCATCACATTAACGAAGTAACACCTAAAAGGAAATCTGGGATCATTCTAATTGGAAGAGTTTGCGGCTGAAAATGTAAAGAATCAGTAGCTTATACTAAATAAATCACGAATGTTGACACGAATAATAAAACTCAATCATCTACTGTAAAAGTAAACACTCCACACATATCTCTAGCCGCATCATCTTCCTGCTAATAAAACGAATCAGTGGGAAGTAACAACAAGACTTCAAACAGTCCACAGTTTCCTTATTCGTCTCTCAAGAGAAGGGATAAACATTCTTGGTGCACAAAAGTATTGGTTCGGAAAAGAGAAGAGAAACAGCTTACTTCTCCCGATTTGTTTCATCAGAGGCTGACTATATATGATGGCGTTGTTCGATTCGTTGCTTGCGAAAGGAATCTGTCTGTGTATTCATTCCCATTTCTCTGCGTTAAATTTTTATTTACCAACTAAAAATCTTGACTGGAATTCTCCCATGAAATGACGTAGTAGCGTCATTATCATAAATATCAATATAATTTATCCTTATATTGAAATGGAATATATTTTTTACAATACTGAAGTACAAACGAATGATAGTTATTTAGAAAAAAAGTCATCTAGAAACATGACGACTTATCTAGAAACTTTCCTTTCTAAAAAATTGACTTTCTGCAAAACGAGTCAGTATTGCGCCGCTTTCACAGCATAAGACAATTCTTCATTTGAAGCACGTGCCCGAGTGAGTGGACAGTTTTCTTGAGCGGAAAAACAATTTTTTTCTTCTTTTGAAGACAAACGAAGGTGGGCTGTCAACCCCTCAGGCCAAAAAGTTTTTTATTTTTCATTTTCTTTTTTTTTTAAAGACAAACAAATATAAGTTGAAACTGTATAGGTCAAAGTTAGCGTTCACAAAATCACTTCTATCCTCGAGACAATCCTTCACATTGATAAAATAGGAGGCATATTAGCGATAATATTTCTCGAAGGATATACAAAAAAATCTCAGATCTATTACGTAATACGATAATGGTGGAAATCTTTCTTGGCAATAAAACAATATTTTTTTTCCTGCGCAGGAGTAATCTTTCCTGGGCATGAAATCAATTTGATTTATGAAAAAAGGTCGAGTGAAATATGTGCCGCTGCATTAGTTACACTCTCTTATAATTAAACGTTTAAGGTTGCATTAGCTATATTCTCTTATTATTCAATGTTTAAAGTGAGTTTTAAAAAAACGTAATTATAATTCAAAACAATTCCCTATCGGAGAACCCTGGAAACGAGATAACTACCATCCTGGTACCCAAGGAGGAAAGGAGGAAATGCTTACCTTGTGATTTAAAGTGCCACTGATCCAATACTGTATGGTGTAGCCTCTGGGAAGTCCGCCATCAAAGTTGGGGGCCCAAGCAAGCGACACTGAACTTGCAGTGATATTGATGATCTGTTTGCAAACAAACCGAAACAGAATATGGGTTAAACTGTAAAAGGGAAAGGCAGGGATATGAGTCTTCCATCCCAGATATCATCAGAAGGTCCCTGTGACTTCTGGCTGCGAGTTTAAGGAAAATGTACCCAAACCCAGTAGCTACGAAAGTGGGCTATATTTGAACTGAATCAATTATCTCAAGATGTTGAACAGCTGCACAACTGGAAACCACAAACGGGAAATCAAACAAAATAAATCAAATGATTCAGAAAGTGACTCGAATACTTACAGAAAAGTTTGTGGGAGGAAGCGGACGAGCAGGTGGATTGAGAGCAATGTCAGCTTTATCGGTTCCTAAGGCATTGGTGGCCGTGCATCGATAGGAGACGTAATCAGTTCTTGTCACTTGGCGGATCTCGAACACACTCGCCCATAACACCAATCCATCTACAAGCTACGGAAGGAAAACCAATAAAAAGTTGAACTATACTTTTTCCAACGGGAATTAAATGATGGGATAAGAAAAAACACAAGGATTAAATTATTATTGCTTCACTATTATAAATACTACGGTGTTCAATATCTGAGGTTAGGTTTCAGAGTAGCAAAAATTTTGTTTCTTCAGTCAGGCATTAATCTCTGAATTAGATGATGGGATAAGAAACAACACAAGGATTAAATTATTATTGCTTGACTATTATAAAAACTATGGTCTTCAATATCTACGATCAGGTTTCAGAATAGTACAAAATTTTGTTTGCATACTAATAATGCGGACACTTACTCGATGCATCTATAAATGGAAACAAAAAGCATGAGCTTCGCATGACAGATTTACAGATCTTCTTAGAAAAATAAAATGTAAACAGTGAAAATAATGCAACTTTTCCGAATGACAACAACCATCAAGGATAAACTAAATATCGCAAAATTTCACACGACATATTTACAATACTCAGCATAATGAAATCTAAGCAAACGATAACAACAATTCATCTTTTTTAATGCCAGTTGGGAATGCATTTCCTACTGCCTTGTTACCTGAGGCTCGTGAATCGTGTACTTCTCGTTGTTCTGGATGATGTGGCCGTCTTGTGTGCTCCAAGAAAAGGAGGGAACCGGAGCAGCTCTTACTCGACACACGAGTCGCCCACTTCCACCCACGGGCGCCCACGATCCGCTCCAACCAGCGACTTCTTTGGCCACCCTGACAGGTTCTGGGGTTGACAATAGGAGATAAGAAGCAATCAGAGACGTTCCTTCGGACTCTTAGTTGAATACACAAATATATCGCGTTGAAGTTTGAATGCTCTAGTAACAGTTAAATTAAATAAAAAAAAAAAAAACAAAAAAAAAAAAAAAAAAAAAACTTGGCACGTTGGATTTTGAACACTTAAGGAAAAGTACTAAGAAAACTACTTTAATTGGAAGTATTAGTGCTCTGTTCTCTTGGCATCAAAGGCTACTTCGCTGTTAAACCCCAACCAGAAGCTTTATCACACTAAGTGTAATTTGAATCCATATATACGTACGTTTTGCAACACTATGTTGTACCTGGCTGAACATGTTCCCATTTAACATTTTCCTTTGATCAGTGTCAAGGTATTTTTCAAGCTAACATACGGATTGCAATGTTCTTTTAAAGCTGAATGGTTGTAACTTATAGTAATAAAAAAACGGATAAACACAAAATTGTAAGTTATTCAGAAACAAACGTTTTTACTTTTCTGTAAATGAACGTTTGCCAAATATTTTTGGCAAACGTCCATTTACAGAAAAGTATGAGAGGTCTAAGAAATATTTAGTATATACTATGCAAATAAAAAAAAACAAACTCACACACACACACACAAGGTAAATATTCTGGTGTAATTTTCAATCAATATATTGCAATATGTTAAAAAAAACATAAAACAGAAAGATGAACTGTCAGTTTTGGTAATGGTTTATTTCAACCAATGCGCAGTAAGGCATATCACAGTCATATTTCACGGTATGGATTACACTAGTGCTTTAATAATTCACGTAGAGACGAGGAACTTTCATAACTTTTACCTCAGCGGCTACGGAACATATTCTGGAAAAGACATATGGATAAAAATACAGCACTATATACGCAGGCATTCTCTTTCTTGCGAATTCGTAATCATCAATACGTAAAACCATCCGAGTACGAACTCGTCTAATATTTAGCGGCGCTTTCGTGAGTCAAGCACATAAATTGCTTTCATAAGCGCTGCTTGAAAGTGGGTCCTGCGCACGCCGTAGCAATCTGTGGCCATTGAAGGACCATTCTGTCTTGGGACGAAAGGCCAAGCAATGGCAATCGACTAATTTTTGCGAGCGGTGGATATTTCGAACTCGCTTTGCTGTGCAATTATGCGCAAGTTATATAATGGCAGGAGTTTGGGGACACCCGAACTGGAAGTGACATTGCTGTCGAAGTCATTTATCCTCGTCGTGCGAAGGAGCACTTAAACTTGCGATTGTAACACGTTACTTTATTGCTTTAAAATTGTAATGAGAATAAAATAAACAATCGGTTACAAAACAATGCCATAACTTTCCTTCTTAATCTCATTTTCAATAGAAAACATAAAAAAATGTGAAGAAGTTTCTTCGGGGCAATCGAGTTTTCTGTACAATGCATAATGTTGCATGAGCCGCGGGCCATGAAGCTTTCTGCCACTGCCCGGTGGTGGCCTGTCCTACAAGCGTTACCAGACGCACGGCCATGACTAACTTTAACCTTTAATAAAATAAAAACTACTGAGGCTAGGAGGCTGCAATTTTGTATGTTTGATGATTGGAGGGTGGATGATCAACATACTAATTTGCAGCCCTCTAGCGTCAGTAGTTTTTATGATCTGAGGGCGAACAGACAGACGAAGCCGGCGCGATAGTTTTCCTTTACAGAAAAACTAAAATGAGGCAGTTTAAACCGGTTTGCTGAAGATTCAGAAAAGGACAAGCGAAATCAGACATCCTGAAATTCTTAATGTTGCATAAACATCATAATCACAGTCAGAAAGTAGAGGTGGGGAGGTAATAAATATACCAGAATTACAGTATGAATTTAAGTAGGAAGTTAAGCAAGAAGGACATGAAAGCCCTTCTCTGTAATAAATTTTGCATGACATTACAATTCCAGTAATTCTTTAAACTGGACAGGACAAAGGTGTGACCCGGTGACAGCTCGATACTCTTATTTCTTCAGTGAGTTACAAAGAGTGATGATCTTCACTTTTCTTAAGATTCTATTAATGTCAAAAATTAAATTAGGTCCTGTATTGGCCTTGTAAAAATCAGTTATATACAAGGAAGTTTATATATAGAAGAAAGCTCGGTATTTTGTAAACCAATAGTTTTCTGAAAATCTTTGTCATTCCTGTTTTAGCCATTAAATAAATTATTTAATGGCTGAAGCAGGAATGACAAAGATTTTTTCAGCCATTTGCAAAATTTGAAAGAAGTCAGTAACGCAAAACTATTTATTACAATGAATCGATCATTAAATCTTGAGACATTACAGGTTTGTATTATATTATATAAGAAAAACAAGCTTTATTTTGATACTGAAATATGAACTATGGTGTAAACTCTCTGATCTGAACAAATGAATTTACTGTAACTGAACTGAGGTCAAATAGTTACTGACTTGGCTACTGAATGTTTTTTTCTTAAAGAGAGGACATTTCCACAAAGCAACGTTTTGATGCGAAAGCACAAAAAATTCAATCAATTACAAGCAATCAAAGAGAACTGAATCCACACAGGCCGAATAACACTCAAGAACTAAAGAGTAGAGGAGCCTTCTTATTCTTACAACGACGGCGCCCGAAATAAGTGAATTTGAGTGACCGCCTTCCCCCCTTCCCTTCCCCCCAGTCCAGAAAATCCTATTATGCAAATGCCACAGAGCAAGATCGTCCTGATCGACAGAGAGACAGAGAGACAGACAGACAGACAGAGAGAGAGAACAGAGAGGCAGACAGAAAGAGAGACAGAGAGACAGACAGCCAGAGAGATAGACAGACAGAGAGACAGACAGAAGAGGCAGACAGTAAGACGAGGAAGAGAGACAGGAGAGCCAGAGAGATAGACAGAAGAGACAGGACAGAAGAGACAGGACAGAAGAGAGACGAAGACAGACAGCAGACAGACAGAGAAAACAGACAGGACAGAGAGACAGTGATACAGACAGACAGACAGACAGAGAAACAGACAGACAAAGAGACAGACAAACAGAGAGACAGACAGACAAACAGACAGACAGAGAAACAGAGAGACAGACAGACAGAAAGAGCGACAGAGAGACAGAGAGACAGACAAACAGAGAGACAGATACTCACGCGTGACTATGATCTTCGTCTTGATTGCAGGGGCGGTGGAGACAACGTTGGATGCCTGGCAGAGGTACACGCCCGTGTCTGTGGGCCTGGCGGAGTTGATCACGAGGCGGGCAATGCCCAGGCCAGTGCTGAGCGTCTGGGCAGAGCTGTAATGATTAAAATGGGCATTAAAATGGGCGTCAAAACAGGGCCAAGAAGCAGAATCAACAGGACGATAAATGAGCGAGAAGAACACATAAAACAGGCGAATAGCAGCATCGACAAGACAATAAATAACAATAAATTCTTATAAAATAACAATAAATTCTTATAAAAATATCTAAGCGTCTAGGCCTAGCTGTAATCATTAAAATGGGCATTAAAACAAGGACAAGAATTAACATCAACAGGCCAGCAAATGATCAAGGCTATGAATACCATTAATTACTCTCTACATAAACCAACGAGTAAACCTTTTAAATTATAAAGCATTTCATCTTCAGCATTTTGAATGAAATTTATACATTCTTAAGAAGGGACGACGTGGAATCGGGGATGAAGCCTGAAGGTTAGATAAGTTGTTATCCACCAAATTATCTTATTTCTAGCGTCATCATGACACTCTCACATCATATCTGTACATTATAGTTATCTTTAACAAAATGTGATAGCAGAGAAGCTGACATTTACAGTCTATTAAATCAACATCTAGCAACCCTTTCCAAATTATTTTTCAACAAGCTTGACGACCAAGTCTTTCATTCCGTCCATATACATTTCTGTCGAGTA
>NC_087208.1:37104425-37121925 GCF_015104395.2 Macrobrachium nipponense | reverse complement strand
AAAAGAGTAACGAAAACAACATAGGAAGAGAAGAGAGAAAAAAGTAGTTCAGGGAAGGACGAGTCCAAGTACCATGGAAGCGGAATGATAGCAGACAGATTTCGGAATAATTCAGAGAAACATTATTAAGGCGAAATTTGAAGTCACTTTTCGACCATTTCGTTACATTTCATCGTAGATCCCGTGTGACTCTTGAGGAAAAATAACACGTCTGAGAAACAAAATGAATTCAACTGATGTTTTGTCTATACACACACACACACGTTGGTGATATTAATATATATATATATATAATATTATATATATATATATTAATATATGTATATATATATATATATATATATATATATATATATATATATATATATATATATATATATATATATATATATATATATATATATGTATATATATATATATATATATATATATATATATATATATATATATATAGATATTAATATATAATATTAATATATATATATATAAATATAAATATATATATGATATATATATATATACACATATATATATATATATATATATATATATATATATATATATATATGTATATATATATATATATATATATATATTATATATATATATAAATATATATATAATATATAATATATATATATATATATATATATATATATATATATGATATCTATATATATATATATATATATATATATATACATATAAATATATTACATATTATATATATACATAGATATATATATATATCATATATATATATATATATATATATATATAGTATACATATAAATATTTTGACATAAAAAATATATCATATAGAACACGGTGTGTGAAACGTGTGAATTTGATGATGTCACTGCACAAAACAATGTTGTTTGTCTCTCTAAAAGATCCTAAGGTCATTAAAAAAAAAAACTAATCTCACTTTGCAATTTAAATTTCAATTTAGAAAGTAAAATAAAAAAAAATATTCCACATCACACAACCAAATGGTGGATGTTTTATCTCCTTCTATTTCCCGAGTCTGTAGGAAAAAAAAAAAGGGGGGGGGGGGGGGGCCTTGAGCGGAGGGGACCGCTACTCTCATTTTCCACTCATCTCGGTGCTTCCTTTAGAAGAGGACGTAGTTTAATAAATCATATCATCCAACCTTTTTGAAAACTGTGAAACTGCAGCTGGAAATAGCCCTCAACTCGTCATAACATTATTATCTCTCTCTCTCTCTCTCTCTCTCTCTCTCTCTCTCTCTCTCTCTCTCTCTCTCTCTCTATTTCCATAGCTTTCCAGGCTTTCAAACTTAAAACCATCGGGTGTGGAAGTACCTAACTCACTCTTCCTTCTCTCTCTCTCTCTCTCTCTGTCTCTCTCTCTCTCTTTCTCTGCAGGCTTTCAAACTTTTAACATATCTGAAGTACTGCCAGCTTAAGCTTTCATTCTCTCTCTCTCTCTCTCTCTCTCTCTCTCTCTCTCTCTCTCTCTCTCTCTTTAAAAAAAACACAATTCATAAATCGCCAATTTCATATACTTTTTCCTCTTTCTCTCTCTCTCTCTCTCTCTCTCTCTCTCTCTCTCTCTCTCTCTCAAAAAGAAAAAAAACTATTATTCATATATCGCTAAATTTCATATACTTTTTCCTCTCTCTCTCTCTCTCTCTCTCTCTCTCAAAAAGAAAAAAAAACTATTATTCATATATCGCTAAATTTCATATACTTTTTCCTCTCTCTCTCTCTCTCTCTCTCTCTCTCTCTCTCTCTCTCTCTCTCTCTCTCATAAATCCCTAATTCCATACACTTTATTTCCTCAATCTCTCTCTTTAGAAAAAATCGTTCATAAACCTCCACCAATTCCATATTCCCATTTTCTCCACCACTCTACAAACGACAAGCAAGTCTCCCCCTTTTCTCTCCCTGACGCGCACGGTAACAAATCATGGGTTTTCCTCCACGAAAGAAAACAATAATAATTCACTAACTGAGGCTGCAAGTTCACCAAAACGGAGCAAACAAAGCAACCTGCTAACAAACATTCACTATTGTCGACGCGTTCCTCCTCCTCTTCTTTTTTTTTTCTTTTTAAGGAAAGACAGGTCGAGGGCAACTGACCATTTGCACGAAAACAGCGAGTCTCATAAAAGGAAATGAAATGCTGAAGAAGAAGAAGAAGAAAAAGAATAAGAAGAAGAAGAAGAAGAAGAAGAAGCATTGCGGAAAACAGAGAGAGAGAGAGAGAGAGATGAAATGATGAAGAAGAAGAAGACGAAAAAGAAGAAGCATAGCGGAAAATAGAGAGAGGAGAGACAGAGAAACAGAGAGATGCTGAAGAAGAAGAAGACGAAAGAGAAGAAGCATTGCGGAGAATAAAGAGAGAGAGAGAGAGAGAGAGAGAGAGAGAGAGAGAGCATGTGTCGAGCTGAGAACTCATTACATACTTCACTGGCTTACAAACAGAACGAGGAGGTGAAAAAATTCCCGTGCAATAATAGCAACAACACAAGGTCGGAATTTTTCTATTCTGATTATTGGCATTCTCTGGTCAATATTTGAAAACTCATTCAAATAACTGCATCTAAATTGTGAAGTATAATAAGCTGTCAAGTATAAAAGAAAAAAAAACTCATATGTTACTACCTAGTATACTTAAAACCACAACACATACCTTTATTTTGATATTATCATAATTCGTTCAAGAGAGTTACAACCAAAAAAGACATAGAAAATTAAAACGAATATTGGAAAACCAAACAGTACACAAACATGGGATAATGATTTAAAACATGTTAACACAACCATCATAATAAGAACTAAGAAATGTACTGTATATGAAATAAATCAATATTCAAGAATGTCTCTGTGTCCACATGCTCAATTATCATCTGTTATGCCACAACACATATCGAATCATTCGTAAATCATTTTAAGAAACCACTGAACATGGGTTTCCTGCGAGTATTTTTAATAAGAGTTTTCTAGCCCCACGTCATTCTAACAGTTGTCAATTAAAAAAAAAAAGTGTCCGCGATCATTTGAATGAAGAAACAAGCCCGCTGCTATGTATTGGGAAATATATTTAAGAATTGATTTTAACAGAAAGCTTTCGGGAATCTGGTGGTAAAGGGGAATCAAACAGATTCCCGAAAGATCTGTGTAGAGATTAAAAAAAAATATAAGTATACCCATACTTAACTCTGGCTCTGTTTCTCCATTTCAAGACCCATGCTACTATAGTAGATTCACATCAAGCGTGCATCTGATGTCTAGGCCAGTCCCTTATGACGCTCCTGATTGGCTTTTAATAAGCCAATCACAGGGCTGGAAACTCTCATTCTCTCTCGAGAGTTCACCTAGGCAGGATGTAAGTTCCACCTCTCCTGAAAGACGTATAACTCAGGAGAGGTGGAACATAGATCCTACCCATGTGAACTCTCGAAAAAGACTGAGAGCTTCCAGCCCTGTCATTGGCTTATCAACAGCCAATCAGGAGCGTCGTAAGGGACTGGCCTAGACATCAAATGCACGGTTGATGCGAATCTACTATAGTGATATATTTGTAACCGATCATCTGACATGAATTGAACTGAATTTAGAGCTTAGGCCAAAGGCCAAGCGCCTGGGGCCTATGAGGTCATCATTCATCGCTGAAACGGAAATTGACAACAAAAGGTTTGAAAGGAGGAACACCTCGCAGCTGCACTAGAAATCAATTGTTAGGAGAAGATGGAAAGTAAGATGGAAGAAAGATAATGTGAATGGAGGTACAATAAAAGGAATGAAAGGGGTTGCAGCCAGCTTATAGGGGCCTAAGGAAGGGGCGCTGGGAAGAACTTAAAGTAACACCTACAGTGTACCACATGAGGTGCACTGACGGCACTACCTCCCTGCGGGGTTAATTGATCATTTGATTCGTAACACAATATTTATCGAATAGAACGTAATTAAACATCTGAGCATCGAGGTAAAAGAAATCTTAGAAGCGTAAAGCCTCCAATCACACACGGTGGATTCTGGGAGCACTCAGTAGCCGTGGAAGTTTGAAGTGTCCCTGGCGACTACTACGCCGTGACATCAGTAATTAAGAGTTCTAAATGAATTCAATTACCTGCGTCTCATTGCTTTTAACTGCTGCAGTGGCACTTGGTGCCAACGACCTAAAACTTATCCAAGTGGGCCCATTAGCATCAACAACCAGGGTGCCCCCGTCTGGTAGTTATCGGCGGAGTTGTAGAACTCGGCGTCTTTAGCCCCTTTAATCGCAATCAAACTCCATTTGCCGACATGCTTTTCCCCGATTCCTCCCGAACTTAGGCTGCCTCTTCAATTCTTGGGGAATCGAATCGACGGTCGCCACGTTTCAATAATTCTCACAGTTGTTCGCGGGAGAGTTTGGTTAAGCGTTCGACTACCTTGATCACTAAATTCTTCGCGGGCACCAATCTTCTGCCGACTCGCCGAAAGTCTACAAACTAATCTTAGACAATAATTCTCACACTTATGAGACTGGATAGTGCTAAAATAGTACTTTGGGTATAATGTCTGCAAATAAAATCAACGCGCGTCGACTTAATTGCTTTTGACCGTAATTGAGTTGGTGTTAAAGGCAGTTTTTCTCAACACATTTCATGAAAAAATATAATGTCTGAATATAAAACCAGCACACATGGACTCAATTACGTTTTACCTTCATGAAATTAGAGTTACAGTCCAGGTTTTGGCAGATTTTATAAAACTAAGCAATAAGGTACGTAACGGATACTGATATTCCAACATACAAAGGCTATTATGTTACTGCAAGAAACTTAGTGAAGTGATAAACAGATACTTACCAACAAGAGAACATATTCATTAGTGAAAATTTTTTGCCAAAATAAAGATATGCATTGTTGAATGGAGACCTAATTTTTTCTTACAGACAAAGACTTTTAATATACCAGTAATACCCAGTATAGAACTTAATATTCCTTTGTCGTTTCAGAGAAACAAAGGTAAGTTCTACCTGCTGGAAGATGAGTATTGTCGAATGGAGACCCCATTTTTCTGACAAAAAGATTTGTCATGTAATATCCTGTTTAGAACCTAATTTTCACTCGTATTCTCTGAGATATTACAAACAGAAGCACAAGGAGCAAAATTACATACATAAATGCTATTACAAGCGAAGACACAAAGAGAATACAGAGTAAATATTACATGCCAAAATCCTTTAAAAAATCATACATAGGTGCTATTACAAGCAAAAACACAAGGAGTAAATATTACCAGCTGAAATCGTTTAAAAAAACATACATAAATACATAATCAAACGAAGCAGGCCCTCACCTATTGTGCGCATGCGTGTCCTTCGTCCACGTAATCTTAGGAGTGGGGTTTCCCGTTGCAGAACATTCGACACTCAGGGACCCATTTTGGCCAACAGTCGATCTCTCAGTCGACTGCACGTGGTACGGACCATCTGGAGAGAGAAAGAGAAAAAGGGTGAGAGAGAGAGAGAGAGAGAGAGAGAGAGAGAGAGAGAGAGAGAGAGAGAGAGAGAAGGAACGAAAATCACCCGCTGTCTTCACTCTCGGGGGAAAATAATGATCTCATCCGAAGTTAATCTAAAATTTATAGCTTCTTTCGTGATGTAAATAATTGGACAAACTCAAAAAGAACAGAATCATTAATGAAGGAGTTTTTTTTCCCTGAGCGACCTCATGCATTACGGGGTCGTGTAATGAATTTGATTTTCATCATTGGTTGAGTACGTCCCGTTTCGTTCATTCTTCCGCTTCTTTCACAGCGAAATTCCTTCGCTAAAATCTCTTCAAGGAAACGCTACGCTGAAAATTGAAAGGGCAATGAACGAGAGTGACGATGATAATGTTTTCGATTAACGCTGAACTTAGAGATCATTGTTTTTCAAATGTGTTTTGCAAATTATTACAAGAAAAAGTGAAGGTTTCGCGAGACGCATTTGCTAAAAATCCTGTTTTTAGCAAATTATTAGGACAAAAATGGACATACATACATTTGGAAAAATCCTGTGTTTAGGAAATTATTACAGGAAAAATAAAAAAAAATTATATGTATATATTTCCAGAGACGCAACATTTGGGAAAATCCCGAGTTTAGCAAATTATAAAGAAAAAAAAACAATCCCTGAGGACACAGGCATTTCCATATAATAAATGTCCTGAGTTTAGCAAATTATAAAAAAAAAAAAATCCCTGAGATACAGCATTTTGAAAAATCCTGAGTTTAGCAAATTATTAAAGAAAAAAATTTTCCCTGAGACAACATTTCCAAAAATCCTGTTTTGCAAATCATTACAATAAAAATAACTCCCTGAGACACAGCATTTTCAAAAATCCCGAGTTTTACAAATTATTACAGAAAAAAATTCCTGAGACACAGCATTTGGAAAAATTCTGAGTTTAGCTAATTATTAAAAGAAAGATAAACAAAAATGTTTAGAAGCAACATGTGGGAAAATATAATTTGCAATGGAAATATATATATATATATATATATATATATATATATATATATATATTATATATATATATATATATATATATATATATATATATATAAACCAGGTTTTAAGGAATTGAAAGATCGCCCAAGTGACAGCACATTTCATGTAAAAGTGACCAAATGTTCATATTGAAATTAATCCAATAACAGCAATGAAAAGATTATAATAAAATTCGGTTAATGAGCATAAATGTTCATTAAAACCGGTTCATTCTTGCAACCAAAAGTTATAACAAACAAAATAAGGTAAAATCTGAACGAAACTCTTAAAGTAAACAGGAAACTGGGAAAACGGTTTGAAGGAAAATGGTCAAACGTTTGAATGGAAAACGGATAAAACGCTTTGAAGGAAAACGGTAAAACATTTGGAAGGAAAATGGTCAAATATTTGGAAGAAAACGGTCAAACGTTTGGATGGAAAACGGTAAAACGTTTTGAAGGAAAACAGTAACACATTTGGAAGGAAAACGGTAAAACATTTGGAAGGAAAACGGTAAAACATTTGGAAGAAAACGGTCAAACATTTGGAAGGAAAACGGTAAAACATTTGGAAGGAAAACGGTCAAACATTTGGAAGGAAAACGGTAAAACATTTGGAAGGAAAACGGTAAAACATTTGGAAGAAAACGGTCAAACGTTTGGATGGAAAACGGTAAAACGCTTTGAAGGAAAATGGTAAAACATTTGGAAAGAAAATGGTCAAACATTTGGATGAAAACGATCAAACGTTTGGATGGAAAACGGTAAAAAGCTTTGAAATAAAAAACGGTAAAACATTTGGAAGGAACCGGTAAAACATTTGGATGGAAAACGGTAAAACATTTGGAAGAAAACGGTCAAACGTTTGGATGGAAAACGGTAAAAAGCTTTGAAGGAAAACGGTAAAACATTTGGAAGGAAAATGGTCAAACATTTGGAAAAAAACGGTCAAACGTTTGGATGGAAAACGGTAAAACGCTTTGAAGGAAAACGGTAACACAATTGGAAGGAAAATGGTCAAACATTTGGAAGAAAATGGTGAAACATTTCTAAGGAAAACGGTACAACGTTTGGAAGGAAAACGGTCAAACGTTTGGAAGAAAAACGGTCAAACGATTCTAAGGAACACGGTCAGACGTTTGGAAGGAAAACGTCAAACGATTCTAAGGAAAACGGTCAGACGTTTGGAAGGAAAACGGACAGACGTTTGGAAGTAAAACGGTCAAACATCTCTAAGGAACACGGTCAGACGTTTGGAAGGAAAACGGTCTAACGTTTCTAAGGAAAACGGTAAAATGTCTCTAAGGAAAACGGTAAAACATTTAGATGGAAAAAGGTCAAACGTCTCTAAGGAAAACGGTAAAACGTTTAGAAGGAAGACGGTCAAACGTCTCTAAGGAAAACGGTAAAATGTTTGGAAGGAAAGAGATAAAACGTTTCGAAACTGAATAAAGCTCCGAGGAAAAATACCTAGGGGGGAAAAGAAAAATGCAACATAGAAAGTTTCGTGGGAAAATTTGTCTGTAATACCATAGACTTTCTAAAGGGGAAAACTCTAAGAAAAATAAACACAGAAGTTCGAAGGGAATGCACTGGAGAAAGTAGAGGAGAAAGTCCATGGGAAAACACCCCGGGAAACGAAAAATAAACTCGACGGGAAAGCTTTGGGTAAAAAAAAATAAAATAAAATAAAACACCCACACACACACACACACACACCCATAAAGGAAGAAGTAAATGTAAAGAAAAGAGACGGTGCAAATGTAAGAATATAGTTAAAAAATAAACTTGAGAAACGAAAAAAAAAAAAAGACGAGGGGGAAGAGACGCAGCAAAGAAATCAAAATGACAGGGAAATATGAAAACACGAAAGCCGTCGAGAGAGAGAGAGAGAGAGAGAGAGAGAGAGAGAGAGAGAGAGAGAGAGAGAGAGAGAAGAATGTAATCAAACCTGAAGTTGTGGGCGTAAGAGATAGAAGGGTAGAGCTATACAAAAGAGAGGAGGTACACAAAGAAATAAAGAAATGGCTAGAAGAAAAAATACACTAATTTAGAGAAATACTGAAATAATGATAAAGATATAAAAAAAAATAGCATAAAAACCCTACGATAATAACTAGCAATGATGATAACTGAACTGTCGAGGATATTCAGCAGAAATCAATAAGAGGGAAATGGAAAAATGTCTTAAATCTTAATCGGATATAAATTACGAAAGGTTGCCAAAGAAGAAGCAGAGTTCTCCATAAAGGTAAAATATAAAAAAAAAGAATAAGAAAGAGGGGAAGAAGAAGAAACAGAAGAAGGAGGAAAAGGAGAAGAACCACGCCACTTTACATCTGAACATGGAAGAAACAAGACAGACAGCGCATTAGCATTTATATTGAATGATAAAGGGAAACGAGACGACAATAGCTTATTGATTTCGCTGACTATACCACAAGTCAAAAAACGGAAAGAAACAAAAGGATGTTTGCGGCAGAAAGAGCAATGGAAGAGAGAGAGAGAGAGAAAAAACAAAAACAAAAAAATCATTAGTCTTTAAAGACGGGTATTCTAAGGAGGCAGAAGACTCAGCATTAGTCAAAATAAAAATGAAAAATCAAAATCTCATTTGCAAACTTTGACAAAAAGCTGACGCGTAGGATTTTGCTGGATGGCTGATTTGGTGATTAACTGATCAACCTTTCCTTACTCTACAGCAATCTATGTTTCATTTATATAAAAGAATATGCAGTGAAGGAATGAATAAACCTTCGTCAGAATGCATTCTGAATACTCTTCCTAATTCGCTTTGCGTCAGTTATGAAGTAGTACGAGGGATGTTCTTGAATATATTGCATTATTGTTTTTTTTTTTTTTTTTTTTTTTTTGCAGAATCAGAGTTTTGCCTATGTTTCGTTTCCTTTGCGTGAAATCAGGAGAGAATCAGAAGTGCCGTGTCCTCAATCAATGGTGAATAAATTAAATTGGATTAGCTGATCAATGTTTCACTAAAAACACTCCTTTACTAATACTGTAGTGGAAACACCTTAAGACAAGGAGCAGAACTAATTCCGAATTTACCTCAATCCATGGTGTCTCCACATCTCAATTGTAGTTATCGTGATATCAAAATAGAAATCCCAAATACACCGCGATAAAGTTCAATAAAAATAAAAGAACGTCAGCAAAAAAGAACATCAATATATAGAAAAAAACACTATCCAAGGTCACTGAAACTCAATGGCTTAACGATTTAGGTCAAATACTTCACTTATAATCCCAAATTAAAGTGAAGGTAAAGTATATTCCATCTGTGCTTACAACCTATAATTAAAATAAAGCCTTAGAAGGCTGGTAGCTCTCTTTTATGACAAAATATGTCATATACATCACTTGCAATCATTTATTGAGGTGAAGATAAAGTATTTACCATCGGTACTTAGAAGAAACATTTATAATAGAAGTATTTCTAGCCTCCGGAGGCTGGTAGCTCTCTTTTATGACAAAATATGTCATATACATCACTTGCAATCACTTATTGAGCTGAAGACAAAGTATTTACCATCGGTACTTAGAAGCTCTCTTTTACGACAAAAAATATCTGTCACATACATCACTTGCAATCACTTATTGGGGTGAAGATAAAGTATTTACCACCAGTACTTACAAGCAACATTTAAAATAGAAGTATTTCTAGCCTCAGGAGGCTGGTGGTAGCTTTCTTAAAAACTCTCATGGTTAACAAATTACGCAACACGGAATTCGTGATGAAACAACGGAACACGGAAGCAGTTATAACCTTGTGGATATAAATACAGGATGTGGCACCATGTCCATTAAATCAGACAAGTCGGTTCCGTTGGTGCCATCTACGCAGAGAGAGAGAGAGAGAGAGAGAGAGGAGAGAGAGAGAGAGGAGAGAGAGAGAGAGAGAAATCCATCCACAGCATGTTGTGGAAGCCAAGACGGTTGATTAATATCCAAATTATCTGCATCCAGAGAGAGAGATGAGAGACGAGAGAGAGAGAGAGGAGACCTTGGTTGTAATCTAGTACAGAGTGAGAGAGAAGAGAGAGAGAAGAAGAGATGAGAGCGCCAGCCTTGGTGTAATTTATTGGTACAGGAATGAAGAGAGAGAGAGAGAGAGAAGAGAGAGAGAAGAGAGAGAGCCAGCCTTGGTGTATCTATGTACAGGGAAAAAGTGAGAGAGAGAGAGAGAGGATGGAGAGGAGAGAGCGAGAGAGGAGAGAGAGAGAGAGAGAGAGAGCGCCAGCCTTGTATCTATGTACAGGAATGCGAGAGAGAGAGAGACGAGAGGAGAGAGAGAGAGAGAGCCAGCCCTTGGTGTATCTATGTACAGAATGAGAGGAGAGAGAGAGAGAGAGAGAGAGAGAGAGAGATGAGACCAATCCATCCACTGAATGCTGTGGAAAACCAAGATGGTGATATCAAAATTATCTGCATCCAGAGAGAGAGAGAGAGAGAGAGACAGAGACAAGAAAGCCTTGTTTCACAGCTTTGTAGTACATGGAATGAGAGAGAAGAGAGAGAGAGAGAGAGAAGAGAGAGAGAGGCGCTTTGTGTCATCTATTAAAGGAATGAGAGAGAGGAGAGAGTAGATGAGAAGAGAAGAGAGAGAGAGAGAGAGAGAGAGAGAGAGCTTTGGGGTCAACTATGTACAGGAATGAGAGAGACAGAAAGAGAGAGAGAGACCAATCCATCCACTGAATACTGTGGAAAACCAAGACGGTGATATCCAAATTATCTGCATCCAGAGAGAGAGAGAGAGAGAGAGAGAGGAGAGAGAGAGAGAGTGTATGTGTGTGTGTTGAGGTGTCAGGGATTCAAATACTTACACTGCACGTTGAGGAAAAACGAGGCGTTGACAGCTCCTCGGGGAGTATAAGCATTGACGGTGTAGTTCCCACTGTGCTCTCTGGTCACCTTCCCCAGCTGGAGTTCCCCGTCCGTCGTCTGCAGGGTCTCCTCTCCTTTCCGCCACCAGTACCTGTACACAAGGGG
This sequence comes from Macrobrachium nipponense, assembly GCF_015104395.2. NCBI lineage: Eukaryota > Metazoa > Arthropoda > Malacostraca > Decapoda > Palaemonidae > Macrobrachium > Macrobrachium nipponense. Next base: position 37,110,427 of record NC_087208.1, on the reverse strand, counting down.
ACGAGATTACCATTTAAATGGAGGTATGTATATTGGAGGAGGGTCCCACCCCTCGCGGCCGCTGATCCAATTTTCCTAATTTCTCGAGATTTCTTCAGGAAGCTTCTGCTCGGATTATGACGCGGTCGGATTTGTTTTGTTGCGAGGATTCTTGGATTCTTCGCTTTGGTGACCGAATAACACACATTTCGCACTGACTTCAGGGGGAAAGGGCCACATGAAATGTTCATTGAACATCAAGTTAGCAATTCTATAGACGAAAATAATGAAAAGTTGTATTGAACGGCACTTTAGACAAAAACTGTTGAAAAGTTGAATTAATTATATATACAGAAATCAAAAGTAGTACTAGATGGTACATATAAAAAAATATTGTGGAAAAAACTGTAGATTTCTGTAAAAACAGTGATCGAATAATCTATGTTCTAGAGATATGGAAATTAGCACCAGACACCACATAAAACAAGACTGGAGAAAAACAAGGGACTTCTGTAGACAAATAATAAATGTAAGGCAAAACAAACCAGGTAATGCATATGGAAATTACAGAAAGGACCGAGGAAACGAAGTGCAGTATGGAAAACGTAAACAAGACCTCGGGATGTTCTCGCTGAGGTAAAACTGAGTTCAGGAAAGGTGCAAAAGATATTCAAATTAACATGAAGGGTGAGTTCGCACGAAAAAGCAAACCTTCACATTTAAAAAAAAGAAAAACATAAATCTAGCCTCTATTATGATCTTCATATAACGGGAGTATATATATATTTTAAAGTTATTTATATTTTACGTGAATATATACAAAAGCAAAAAGTTCATATTTCTTATGCAAGCAATATATCCTCAGGTATGGATGTTTCACATTAATGTCAACAGAGGAATAACTGTTTATTTTTTATTGGGTGGGGTTGTAGATATTGAAGAATCACTGTTGAAAAATTAACTACTACTACTACTACTACTACTACTACTACTACTACTACTACTACTACTACTATCATAATAATAATACTAATTAATAATAATAATAATAATAAAATAATAATAATAATAATAATAATCAATAATGAAGTCTCCCTTATGACTCTTAGTATGCAAATATCACATCAATTACCATAGGTGTACAGTCAATCACTTAAAAGTACTTAAAAAAATACTTGTATCAACAACATAAATACCGGAAATCTTATGTTTTGCACAGGAATTGTGAAGAGCGCAAAACTATATTACTTTTCACTAAAACTTTACTCCAAAAACAGTTACGAGAGAGACCAAACCTTCAACGTAAATGACTTAAAAGAAGAAAAGGAGATTTAACACAATCTCGTGAATGCCCGGAAAATAACCCGGTGGATATTATAATTAGGTAAATGAGAAGTAATTACAGAACACTTATTAGCAGCCGAGCTGGTATCGAAAAGCGGGGTAATGTGAGGAAATGACAACTTGTTGCTTAATTACCTGACATTCATTTAATTACAATCAATTCCAGCGGTTCTGCGAGTGGAAAAATAATAATATCTTTTCATTCCCCTTCGGTCAAATCCTTTGTGAGGTTACAGAGGCGTTTTGCAGCTCAATCCGGTTTGCGTTTGTACTTTGACAGTTACGGGATATTAACGCAATTCTCCAGGTATTCATACCAGAGAAATGGAAGCAATAACTTCCGACTTTATAATGCCTGCGAATGGCGACTATAAAAAGGATGGTTTAGCCCGATTCAAAAGGGATATAGACACTTCCTGGACCGGGGATCTGTCGTAACGATTCGTGGATGCGCGTGAATAAAATCTTAATTCCCCGTTGCAGTTTTTTTGTTTGACGGAAGTGAATTACAATTTATACAAAGTAAAAGGATACAGATTAGACAGGCAATTAACCAGTTGTGAAAAAAATAACACCAAGCTGCGAAAGATTATGGCTTGTAATTGCAGACCTCAGCTTAGTATACCCAACTGACAAAACCACAAGGCCTACAATAATAAAGTCCTATCAGGAACCGCGAAAAATGATTCCACCCTCGTTACTACCATTCCCGTTTCCTTTTTCGGAACGATGGGAATCATTTACCCCAAAAGAGGAAGGAAAATGGCTGATGGAGATGTAACAGATGAAATTGCATGGCTAATTAATAAATGCATTTTACGTATTCTATATTCGTTATGAAACACAATCATAGCAACACTGTTCATTTTCGGGAAACGGCTACGAAATACGATCATGATCGTCATCACGATGACACTATTGAGGCCAATACAATATCTTATAGGTCATAAAGTTATATATATATATATATATATATTATATATATCATATATATATAATTTTACATAATATATTAATTAATTTGCATTTCATGGGTGTTACTTGGGGACAGAACTGATAGCTTGTTTCACTTTACAGTTAAACAGCATGACTAGGTATCTTGTTACACAGACACACACACACACACACACACACACACACACACATATATATATATATATATATATATATATATATATGAAATAGCAGATTAAAATTTTATCTCTAAAAACTCATTATTGTCATAAAAACAGTAAAGGTGAAGAATGTGCCAAAATTGATTATAACACACAAAATGTCACTCTTGAGTAGAAACCCACGTGAGAAAAAGATTAAAGACGTTGTCTGGTCCATTTCAAACACACATACACACACACGCACACACACACACACGGAGGTCAAAAGGCCACGTTGTTTTTTGTGTACTCAAGTCTGTTTACTGAAGGGAAGTGCATTTTCTTCTGGGGATAAGAAATGTTTATCTTTTCCCCAGAAAGTCCACAGAGGCTGAAAGGAGGAGAACTTCCGGACTGCTTTGAGTTATACTGCCTATAGGGGTCATTTTTAGTTTAGATCGTGGGCGTAGCTGGTTGAATGGAACGTTCAAAAGCCTCTTTCTAGGTCATCATAAAGTGCGTGCTTGTTTTTCTAACATGAAGACCTCAAAAAAAAAAAAAAAAAAAAAAAAAAAAAGCGCGGAGAGAGCGAGAGAGAGAGAGAGAGAGAGATGGAAGACGAGAGAGAGAGAGAGAGAGAGAGAGAGAGATTCTAAGTAAAATGTACTTCACTCATATACTTCGTACATGCATAAAGACAGGGCTTCACTTAAAGTAATTAATAAATGAGAAGAGAATAACTGCTCATTTCTAACGCTATGGGTATAGCACTGATTGCCATAACAGTCATTAACAATGATACTAAATCATGAGGTGTAAGCTCTCATTCTTGTGACTGTACTTGAATTGGAAACTTCTTTCCACGATCTGCCAACAATTCTGCAACCGTACAATCGACAAAAATTCACAAAACCAGAGACAGACAGACGAATAAATCACAAAATATAAAATGTGCCTCAACGACTGAAAATCTCACGCGAGTGCAATCTACCCCGATATGAAATGACGCAGCTCTGGTCTCACTCTCGTCTAGAATTAGGTTACAGCCTATGTGATGAGATTGAAGGCACTCAGTGAATGTACTCTGATGATGGCTACGCATAATGATCAGCAAGGTAATGCAAATCAAGCCAGGAGAGTGAACATAGACGAAACAGCATCGCTAGGTATTTCTGTCCATTTCTGTATGTCCAAAACCGATACCGAGTACCTTTCAGTAACAAAATATCATTGAATAAAACTACATCAATCTGCAGTCTTCATCTATAAATATTTTGAAAGAATAAATAATACGTGCTTTAATGAATAGGACAAACTAGACGTTAATTATGTTTAGTCAACTTTTATTTCTTTCCTTCAGTATCTGTTTAGCTTTGCATCAAAACAATAAAGCTACAAGTCTTTTGGAAACTGATTTAGCAACGAAGGCAAATGATCATTCATCTGTTTCACTGCATAAGCAATAATATTTCTCCTGTTAGTGTTTTTGCTTGCTGCTTATTATTATTATTATTATTATTATTATTATTATTATTATTATTATTATTATTCCCACCTTCAAAGGAAAGGCAAAAGGTTTCGTACATCTCTGACTAAAAATTCCCCAATGATATTTGTAGATGTATTTAATCAAAATGTGCAAAAAGCTCTGATAAGACTTCCACATAAATTTATATGAATGTAGATGTGGAATGTACTTAAAAGTCACATAACCATTATTAAAAACTCTGGCGTGTGTGATAGACCTCAAGTTGATAAAAGTCATAAAGCTAACTATAATGAACCATTTCAAAACATCTATGAAAATGAAAATACAAAATCCCTTTTTTTATGATACCTCAGGAAATTTACGACATTAGATTTTCCTCAAAGCATATGAGTTGACCCTACGAGTCGACGAGTCGGTGGGTCGGGTCTATATATACACGTGCGAAATCTATCATCATATTCTGTGTATATTATTACCTTTCCTCTCGGGTCTGCAAATGGAACACACAGAGGGCAGTAGCAAACGCCTCCGTCTTGGAAGATTCACTCCAGACGACTGTAAATGCATTATCCATTGTGAGACAAACAAGTCGCCTATTACTACGTCGTCCGCGAGATGCGAGATGCGCCCTAACCAACGTAACATTCAAACAGCATAGCTGAAATCATGGGACCGTGGACGCTCACTGTCGCTAGAAATTATGCTCTGTGTAGGTTTGTGAAGCGCCCACCCCCAACACCTACCCACCCGGCCGCCCACGACTCCAATTAGCATAAGCCTCAAAGTGCTTGAATTGCTCTTCACAGGTGGATTCTCCTGCGCCTTAGCTGTCAGATATATCCACGGATAAGAAACAGCAGAAGCATCAGAAGCATGAGGCATCACAAGCGTCAGTCAGTCAGTACAGGAGCGAAGCGCTAACCTCATCGCATCTTAAGCTTTAATGAATCTCTTCCTCCCTCTTTGAATTCCTATCTTCCTGGGGGATGTTTACAAAGAGAGAGAAGAAAAAGTCTTCATCCTTTTCCCAAACGCTCGCCGGCTCCCACTCAAAAGCCCTTTTAAAGGCATTTCCTTTTTACTTCTTCATTTCTGAAAGCTCTTCCACGGCGGCGGCGGCGGAGGCGGCCCTCCTCCTCCTCCTGTTCGTACGTATTTTACACTTTTACTCGCTGCGTTTTTTTATTTAAAAAATAATTTTTTTTTGAGGTCCGTCTCTTCCCCAGGTGGCGTTATTCGGGTCTTTTCTGACGTCGACTCCATTGACAATAAGTCTCTGTAAAATTATCAGAATAATAAACAGATCTCGATATGCCTCTGTAAAATTATCATAACATTAAAACAGATCTTGATTCTATTTTTGTCTTATGTGCGTTTCGAGAAATCGATCATCCCTGTGCTTTCGTGTGAGAACATTCTTAGATGTTGCTCTACCATTGTGAGTGTGAGAACATTCTTAAATATTGCTCTTCCATGAGTTTTTTTCTCTGGCAGCTGTTAAATAGCAGACGTGCTTTACAAAGCCAGGCTTCGGTGCGTTCAGAAGCTGTCTTTTGACACACAGTTGCGAGATTTCTACTTACATGTACAGAGGGAAAGGGTAGCCAAAGCAGACATTAATTTAGTTTTCTTTCTTCCCTTTGCCAATTCATTCAAAATTAATTTCCACTTAAGCACGAAGAATGTGGAAATAAATAAATTTGTGCTTATATTTGAAGCATAAAAGAATAAGTATGGCCATTACATATTTTGTTGCACTCTCTCACTTTTGCCGACTCAGTCAAAATATATGTCCATTGACTTAAGAAGAATATTGAAATAAATAAACTTGCGCTTAACTTTTATGTATAAAAAGATATATAGAGCCATTTGTTTCCTTCCCTTATTTTTGCCACCAGTCAAAATATACGTCCGTTTAGGTAGGAAGATTATTTAAACATTAAATGCGTGCTATTAGCATCTTATGTTAAAACAAATTTATCATTATCTAGCCTGCTTCCAACAGCATCTTATATTAACGCAAATTTATCATTATTTAGCCTGCTACCGATAGCATCTTATATTAACGCAAATTTATTATTATCAAGCCTGCTACC
>NC_087208.1:37051925-37099425 GCF_015104395.2 Macrobrachium nipponense | reverse complement strand
TCTTGTTCATACATTTTCCCTTGTCTTGTCCATACATTTTCCCTTGTCTTGTTCATACATTTTCCCTTGTCTTGTCCATACATTTTCCTTTGTCTTGTTCATACATTTTCCCTTGTCTTGTCCATACATTTTCCTTGTCTTGTCCATACCTTCTGTGTTTTATCCATAATTTCCCTTTGTCTCATCCATACATTTCCCTTCGTCTTAACCATACATTTGCCTTTGTCTCATCCATACATTTTTCCCTTGTCTTGTCCATACACTTTTCATGTGTCATCTCCATACATTTTCATGTGTCATATCCATACATTTCCATTTGTCATATCCATACCTTTCCATTTGTCATATCCATACATTTTAATGTGTCAATCCATGCATTTCCATTTGTCATATCCATACATTTCCATTTGTCATATCCATACATTTTCATGTCTTGTCCATACATTTCCATTTGTCATCTCCATACATTTTCATGTGTCATATCCATATATTTTCCTGTGTTCCACCCAAACATTTCCCTTTGTCTTATCCACACATTTCCTCCCTAGTCTCGTAAGCAATCACGAAACCCAACAAACAGCCGACAGAGCGAACGTGAACCTAGAGCGATGACTGAACTGGAAGGAAAAAGATTCAAATGGACAGTCCCTAGTTTAAAAAAAAAATGAATAAAAAAAAAACGAGAAAAAAAGAGCATATGATCCTAAAGAGGAGAGAACATAATGCCCCATGGGATGTACACACGAAACCCTGAGGGGAGAGAGAGACGAGAGAGAGAGAGGAGAGAGAGAAGATGGATGCAGAGTCAGAGATAGCGAGAGAGAGAGAGAGAAGAGGGGAATTAAAAGAAGGGGAAAGCGACAGAAGCAAATAAAAGGGAGACTGGACGTAAAGGAGGCAGGGATGGAACGGGTTGAGGAAAAATACTTGCAATGGAAAGGGTTAAAGAGAGGACAGAAAAATAGACGAATGTATAGACTGAAGGAGAAACAAATGAAAAATGAGGGAAAATGATGTACCGCAAAATCATGACCAAACAATGACTAAAAGAAAATAATCGACGAAAAACAATGCATTTCAAACTCATCGCCAAAACAATGACCACATGTCGTTTAAGGAAAACGACGCATTTAAAAAATCGCTATAAAAAAATGTCCATGACATGACAGAAAGAACGACAAAAGAGGAATTAAAAGAACCTCATAAACAAACACCCCCCCCCCCCACAAACCCCCGACAAAAAAAGGACATAACGAAAGTTAAATTACGACTTTGCAAATCCCACAACTCTCGTGTCAAAAGGCAGTACGAGAGAAATCCTGTGAAAGCTCTCATCCAACGTAACTCTCTCTCTCTCTCTCTCTCTCTCTCTCTCTCTCTCTCTCTCTGTGACAATTTCCAAGAGAAAAATAATGAAAGTCCTTTTCGGAAGCCACGGCATTTCCACTAATGTCGACGAAAGTGAGAAGAAAAGGCTGGTGGTCGGATGCAGGAACCCTTGGTGGTAATCAAAGGCGTCTTACGGTATGTTTGAGCGTTTTCCGTGTGCGTATGTGTGTGAGTGCGCGCTCGCTCGTACTCACGCACGTACACATGTACGCAAGAGATAGATAATTGTCCCGCTTACCTGCAATAAATATAAACACAGTGACTGACACCATATCTAAGCTTATGAACGGGACCTCAACTCAGCGGAACTCTTGTGTACCTATTAGCCGTGATGTTATGATTATAATTTTGCTATGATAACATCTTAAATGTGATGCATTTTTAGATAAACTCTCTTCAATCGAATGTTGAGAGTTAAGTACAAGTTAGTTTAAGGTGAGGAAGAAAGTGTAATTGCTTTTAGCTGTATGGGATCGAGAAAATAAATGAAGTGCAGGTTTAGTCAATTTTTCTGGCTCACAGAAAAATTAGGAAGCTATACTTCACAAAAATTATCATACTGAAAGATGCTGAATTGAATACTGAACTGAATAATGAATTTAGGCCAAAGACCAAGAGCTGGGGCCTATGAGGTCATTCAGCGCTGAAACGGAAATTGACAGTAATAAAAGGATTGAAAGTTGAGAGAGAAAAAGGGAGAATATGAACGGAGGTGCGGTCAAAGGAAGGAAAGGGGCTGCAAATAAGGGCCTGAGGGAGGGACGCTTCAAAGATCCTTAAGAAATGCCTACACAGTGCACCGCATGAGGTGTACTGACGGCGCTGCCCCGAAACGGGACTGAAATATGTTCATTACTATGGATCAATCGAGGCTTTCAATTACGTATGTGAGGAGAAGAAGAAGAGAAGAAGAGAGAGGAGGAGACAAGGAGAGGAGAGGAGAAGAAGAAGAAGCAGAGAGGAGGAGGAGGAGGAGGAGGAGGAGAGAGAAGAGACAGAGAAGAGAGGAGAGAGGAGGAGAGGAAGAGGAGGAGAGGAGGACGGGAGGAGGGAGGAGGAGGAGGAGGAGAAAGGAAGAAGAAGAGGAGGAGGAAGAAGGAGAAGAAGAAGAAGAAGAAGGAGGGAATGAAGAAGAAGAAGGAAGAGGAGGAAGGAGTGGAGGAGGAAGAAGAGAAAAAGAGAGGAGGATGAGAAGGAGGAAGGAAGAAAAAGAAGAAGAGGAGGAGGAGGAGGAGAAGAAGAGGAAGAGGAAGTCAATAAAAAAGGGAAATACAGCGGTTAATTGTCCGAGTATGTGGGAAAAGGTGTCTTCTTCTCTCTCCACTCAGAGGAGAGGGGGGCGAATGAAGGGAACCAAAACAGAAACAAGCATCCGCAATAAAATTCACGAGAGAGAGAGAGAGAGAGAGAGAGAGAGAGAAGAGAGAGACTATTAAAGGAATATTCCATCTAATGGTTACGGGAAATTTCGAGCCGGGGAGAGAAAAAGAGAGCACACTCTATAAAGAGTCGTAACCCAGTTCCTAAACAATGAAGAGACCCTTCCTTCAAAGTTTCGACGGTGGACAAGAGAGAGAGAGAGAGAGAGAGAGAGAGAGAGAGAGAGAGAGAGAGAGAGGGTTAAAAACAATATTGTCCCAAATTCTCGTTGCACATGTCCTACATGAGGGGGAAAAAAATCTTAATCGTACCCTGAAGCAAAACTCTCTTACCTCACTCTTTGTTGGAATCTATTTGCACCTTTTTGTTGTGTGAATGATTCATATAACTTTCGCATCAGATAGATAGATAGATAGATAGATAGATAGATAGATAGATAGATAGATAGATAGATAGATAGATAGATACAATAATATACTTTTTACCCATTCAGCTGTTCCCCACATTAGGGAGTGGCTCCAGAACAACAACTCAGGAAAAGGTCACTGCTACATTCAAACTTCACCTGTTGATTAATGGATGGACTGGCAGTAGACAAAAATTTCTACAAAACTAACTATTTCTTTCGCCTACATACTAGACTTATCAGCAGCACGTTGAACTTCCATACATATACTGCCAAATTGCCAAATTCAGTTTTACTTTGTGCATAATCTCGTGCTTTCCCATGAGAAAACTTTTCCACAAGTTTCTGCACTTTCTCTTCATTATTCTCAATAAACAATTGTATCATTTGCAAACTGAAATATTCCACAAAAGACATTCAACGTTCGCTTTATTATTATACTGCAGTTTCTCAACCGAGATCAAATCCATTTGCCCTCATTTCTCACTCATACATTTTGTTTCTGCCATAATATAACCCCTTGAACTAAACCATTTATATTATTCAACCTGACCCCAAAGAGTCTTTGTGACATTAGAAACGCTCGCACTGCACACACACACACACACACACATAGGTGCCAGGTCTATGCAACCTGAAGAATTCCGTTCTGCTGTATTGACATTTTCACGTTTGGACCAAGTCCAAAGGGTGGGTATGTGATACAGTTGCCTCAAGGAACAGTATTGTGTCTTGGTCTATTCACAAGAAGCTGCTGCACGAAATATGCACAAGGAGAGAGAGAGAGAGAGAGAGAGAGAGAGAGAGAGAGATGGCCCAAGCCACCCTTTAAACAAGTTCAACGGGCCAATCCGCAGCCAAAAAGCCGAAACCATCCCTTAACAAGTGAAAATGCACAATGGGGCCAAAACAACGAGAGAGAGAGAGAGAGAGAGAGAGAGAGAGAGAGAGCATATCCATTTTCATCGATTCATGAGAAAATCTGACGTGGAGAATGAGGTCAAAATAACTCCGCTCACGGTCATTTTACCTCGAGGCTATAATCAATTCCGTCGACTATGAAGCATTCAGTTTAACATTCAGGAAAGCAATAAACCTTCGATGAACATGTCTCGTCCAGGTCTCAGGTGGCCGAGTCAAACAAGGTGCCCGCAGAGCCAAGAGGGATTAACTCCCGGAGGGATCTTCAAGGATTCTGTGAAACCGAACAAGAAATCCTTTGAATGTTCAGAACATCTGCGCAGAGCTCCGTTGAACCATTAATATGGAAAAAGAACATGATAAATAAATCTATTTGTTTGTATATATATGTGTGTGTGTGTGTGTGTGAGAGAGAGAGAGAGAGAGAGAGAGTGAGAGAGAGAGAGAGAGAGATCCATCCACTGAATGCTGTGGAAAACCAAGACGGTGATATCCAAATTATCTGCATCCAGAGAGAGAGAGAGAGAGAGAGAGAGAGAGAGAGAGAGAGAGAGAGAGAGAGAGAGCCGTCAGTACATGGTTAGGAATTTGAAAGTTAAATTTTCAGCATCCCTATGGTTTACTTTATTCACATACATTTGCTAGCTTGAATGAAGAACATAAAATGTTAAAACGCAACGCAGCGAGAAGATAACGGACAGATAATCACGAGTAAATACGAACAAGTTACGAAAAGAGACCCAGAAACGGTATGACACAGCAGTAAAAACTGAAGAAACCAGAAGCCCATAGAGAGAATAAAAAAAAAATCTAATATTAGCATTAGCTTTGGAGTATCAAGAGAAGCGAGTGAATATACTGCAGCTGTGTCCCTAGATAGCCAAACTGAAACTGCCAAGAAAGTCATGCATAAAATAATATTGAAAAAATTGGTGAATAAACTCTAAGGTATTGAAAATGTGAAGGTGAACGAATTTTAACTAGAATAAAACCTAATCTAATACATAAATCATTGTCAATTTTGCACGACGAAAACGGCCCTAAAATGAAAATCAAAGCGTTTGTATCTGGGATCACTTGTGAACCAAGATCAGTGAGAATTTATGTTTATGTTTTATTTATATACATAAAGAATTATCCTTCAATATTCTATGTGTAAAATAAATATTTGCAAATTCAGCGAAAGTTAAAAGATATAACCAGTTCTCCTCATCACTTATAATAACAAAAAAAAAGAAAGAAAAAAAAAGAGCTTGGTTAACCTGAATCAGATCTGCTCAGCAGCAATGAAGAAAAATAAAATTTGTACTTATCCTTAATTATAGACGTTATTACTCTCGTAAACCAAGATAAAATTTTTTTCCAAAAATTTCCATAGGACTATTCGGATTAGTTACGATTTCTTGTAATTACAACCGTGTTAGAATTACTGTTCAATCAGAAGTACCTTCAACCACAAAAACAAATAAAAGTAATTTTCGGGCGCAATCGAGTTATTTCTGGACAGCGCATAATAGTGTATGAATACGAGCTGCAGTATGAAACGCTCATCTACGACCAGGCATCGCTCAGTTGCTCCCCAGATGCGGTTAAGTGAAGGCGTGTCGGCGACGCCTCAGGAAAGCGGTGCCAGACGCACAATCCATGACTAATCTTAACCTTAAATAAAATAATAACTTCTGAGGCTAGAGAGCTGCAATTTGGTGTGAATGATGGTCGGAGGGTGGATGATCAACACACCAATTTGCAGCCCTCTAACCTCAGTAGTTTTAAAGAACTGAGGGTAGATGTACAGACAATAAGCCATCTTAATAGCTTTCTTTTGCTGGAAACTGAAAAGGAGAATTTTTTAACCATAATCTCTGCTCATCCAACAGTAATTTTGCGGAAGCCATTTGTATCATTAAAAGTCCATTGGTATAGCAAGGTAAAAGGAAAAGGTAAATGATCGCCTCTTTTTTTTATAGATACTAAACGGAAAGGCAACATAAAGTTTACTTTTTTCCCCTTCTGGTACAGACTTTGAAAACGCACAAGAACGAGCAGAATAAACAGTTAAGATGAAACTCGACAAGATGAAAATCACCTAAGGATTTTTGTAACACATGAAGACGGTTTGCAAAATAACGTAATTAATCAGATCTGTACCAAACAGAGGTTGTATCAGAAAGAAACCAACTGTTAAATTCGAACACAAAATTAATCCATGAACATGACGCTATTTGCGTTTATAGGGATTTGTTTGATCTTAATATTTTTGTGCAATTAAGTCACGTAGGCTACAAAATGCAGTTAAAAATTAAATTCACGAATATTTTATATAGAAATCACAAATGATATATTCAGTAACAACACAACACACGTCCCAGAATTATGAGAAACATTTAAGAAAGAAACCATACACTCCGGATGAGAATGAAGAAAAATACTGCAAAACTGAAACAAGAGGGAAAAACAGCAAAAATGCAAGAATTACTGCTTTAACGAAAATAGCGCTGCCTCCCAATATGAGCATACAGTCCAGCTTAAAGGATATTGTATGCAAAATTTCACTCCTGCTTCAATAAAACAACAATTTCTGCACCATCTCTGTCAAGTGTTGCGTTAAATTAAAACCAGGCACCATGAACACTGCATATATATATATATATATATATATATATATATACATATATTAATATATATATATATATATATATATATATATATATATCTATATATATATATATTGATATATGATTAATATATTATATATATATATACTATATATATATATATATTATAATATATATATATATATATATATATATATATATATATACTATATATATATAATATATATATATCCTATATATATACATATATATATATTATTATATTATAATACCATATATGAACGTATATACACACTAAATTATAGTGTATATATTATATATATATATATATAGATATATAAATATATATATATATATATATATATATATATATATTATTGTCGCATTTAAGAAGGACTAGTATAGTGGTTAGTGTCATATCATGCACCTCAGATGTCGTGGGTTCACGTCTCCCCCAAGGGGGAGATGACAAATCACTGGCTCTGTATCATGATCAGTTATTGCTGCAGTGTGGGGTCTGCCGTGGGAGGTTGTAACCAACATCCTATGGAAGCTTGAATTTCAAGTCAATGGACCCTTTGGTGTGCTCGTTCAATGTGGATAGGTTTCATCTGCTGAAATAATAATAATACTAATAATAACTTTCCTTTCATTTTAAGGGTATGCCGGATTTCTTGACACCATCTGACGCCTGTACCCATTCACAGTGGGTCAACTGGTTGGTGGCAAACCACTAGCCAAGGATCTTCCTAATGGCAAAGCCACACTGCTTTGCCACTGACCCAAACACACATACAAACACAAACATACACACGCACACGCACACACACACACACACACAAATATATTACAAACCCTTGGCTCAGCCCAACTTTCACATCTAACCTTTCAATCTCCTGTCTGCATATCCTAAAATAAGGTTTGCTTTTATCTGAAACGTATTCAGTAGCGCTCCACAAATTAATTTCAACATTATATGTCTCTAGCAGCCCTCCAACGTATACTATGTCTTTTCCTTCTTTTGTAAGCCTTTTCTTTATCCATTAACACCAAATAGTTTGTTTCCTCTGTTTCATATCTCTCGGTTGAATATTTCGTTTCACATAATGTTCGTCCTGTATCTAACTTAATCTCTCCATTGAAACCCTACCAAGCGCCTTTCCCTGTAGACTAAGTGAAGTCGGTCCGTATATTTCTTACAGTCACCTATATCACCTTTAACCCTCACACAAAGGAACAATTATTCCTCTCGCCCATTATTCAGGAACCTTTTCACTCCCCCCCCCCACCACACCAATACCCCCCCCCCCCCCCCCCCACCACCCCCCCCCCCCCTTTAATCAGACACTCTTCTTCACGCGCCTTGGAAAATCACTTAAATCACACATCCAGCTCCGTACTGCAGCGTCTTACTCATAGTCTCATTTCTAGATACCTTTCCATTTTTCAGTTTATTTTCACATCCCGAATCCTCAGAGCTACTCATAGTCATCTTTCCAAATGTTTTTCATTTTTAATCCCATTTCATGAATCCTCAGAATCTTTATAATCTCATCATTTCCAAATCATTTTTTATTTTATTTTCCCTTTTTGAATCCTCAGAGCTACTCATAGTCACATCATTTCCAAATGTTTTTTCATTTTTTATTTTATTTTCCCTTCTTGAATCCTCAGAACTACTTATAATCTCATCATTTCCAAATGTTTTTCCATTTTTTATTTTATTTTCCCTTCTTGAATCCTCAGAGCTACTTATAATCTCATCATTTCCAGATATCTTTTAATTTTTTTATTTTATTTTCCCTTCCTAAAACCTCAATACATTCTCAAATTTACATCAACCCCATCCGGCCTTGTATCATTCCTCTCTTTCTTCTACCATTCAAATTTTCTAAATTATCAGAATTCAAAATTCTCATTCCATCAGCCAAGAATTGCAGCCTCTCTCCTGACATTAATTCTTCATTTGCATCCTTTTTTCACCAATGTCCATTTGCTCATTAACCTTTCTCTCCGGCTTTAATTCTCTCCAGAACGGCTGCTTTGGCGCTATTCAAAGAAATTTTAGTTACAGAATATTACTAATGCTTCTTCTTCTTCTTATTATTATTATTATTTTTTTCTCTCTCTCTATCACAGTCCTCCAATTCGACTGGGTGGTATTTAGAGTGTGGGGTTCCGGGTTGCATCCCTGCCTCCTTAAGAGTCCATCACTTTTCTTACTATGTGCGCCGTTTCTAGATCACACTCTTCTGCATGAGTCCTGGAGCTTCTTCAGCCTCTAGTTTTTCTAGATTCCTTTTCAGGGATCTTGGGATCGTGCCTAGTGCTCCTATGATTATGGGTACGATTTCCACTGGCATATCCCATATCCTTCTTATTTCTATTTTCAGATCTTGATACTTTATCCATTTTTTTCTTTTTTCTCTCTCTTTCTTCACTCTGGTGTCCCATGGTATTGCGACATCAATGAGTGATACTTTCTTCTTGACTTTGTCAATCAACGTCACGTCTGGTCTATTTGCACGTATCACCCTATCTGTTCTGATACCATAGTCCCAGAGGATCTTTGCCTGATCGTTTTCTATCACTCCTTCAGGTTGGTGCTCGTACCACTTATTACTGCAAGGTTGCTGATGTTCTTGCACAGGCTCCAGTGGAGGGCTTTTGCCACTGAATCATGCCTCTTTTTGTACTGGTTCTGTGCAAGTGCCGGGCATTTGTTTGCTATGTGGTTTATTATTATTATTATTATTATTTTTTTTTTTTTTGCTCTATCACAGTCCTCCAATTCGACTGGGTGGATATATATAGTGTGGGGTTCCGGGTTGCATCCTGCCTCCTTAGGAGTCCATCACTTTTCTTACTATGTGTGCCGTTTCTAGGATCACACTCTTCTGCATGAGGCCCGGAGCTACTTCAGCCTCTGTTTTTCTAGATTCCTTTTCAGGGATCTTGGGATCGTGCCTAGTGCTCCTATGATTATGGGTACGATTTCCACTGGCATATCCCATATCCTTCTTATTTCTATTTTCAGATCTTGATACTTATCCATTTTTTCCCTCTCTTTCTCTTCAACTCTGGTGTCCCATGGTATTGCGACATCAATGAGAGGTACTTTTCTTCTTGACTTTGTCAATCAACGTCACGTCTGGTCTGTTTGCACGTATCACCCTATCCGTCCTGATACCATAGTCCCAGAGGATTCTTTTGCCTGATCGTTTTCTATCACTCCCTCAGGTTGGTGCTCGTACCACTTATTACTGCAAGGTAGCTGATGTTTCTTGCACAGGCTCCAGTGGAGGGTTTTGCTACTGAATCATGCCTCTTTTTGTACTGGTTCTGTGCAAGTGCCGGGCATTCGCTTGCTATGTGGTTTATGGTTTCATTTTTCGTATTGCACTTCCTACATATGGGAGAGATGTTATTCCATCTATCGTTCTTTGAACATATCTGGTTCTTAGGGCCTGATCTTGGTTTGCCGCTGTTAGCATTCCTTCAGTTTCCTTCTTTAGCTCTCCCCTCGTAGCCATTGCCATGTGTCATCGCTGGCTAGTTGTTTAGTCTGTCTCATGTATTGTCCGTGCATTGGTTTGTTGTGCCAGTCCTCTGTTCTGTCTGTCTTTCTCCTGTCTCTGTATTTCTGGGTCTTCGTCTACTTTTATTAGTCCTTCTTCCCATGCACTCTTTAGCCACTCGTCTTCACTGGTTTTCAGATATTGCCCCAGTGCTCTGTTTTCGATGTTGACACAGTCCTCTATACTTAGTAGTCCTCTCCCTCCTTCCTTTCGTGTTATGTATAGTCCCCTGTCCCGTATTTGCTCTTGGGTGTAGTGCTTTGTGTATTGTCATATGTTTCCTGGTTTTCTGATCTATGCTGCTGGAGTTCTGCCTTCGTCCATTCCCACTATTCCTGCGCTGTATCTGATTACTGCTTTTATCATATTTCCGGCGTTGAGTTTTGACTTGAGTATTATTATTATTTATTATTATTATTATTATTATTATTATTATTATTATTATTATTATTATTATTATTATTATTATTATTATTATTCAGAAAATGAACCTTACTCATATTAAACCAACCCACTGGGGTAACTGCCTTAAACTTCAAACTTTGAAAGAATATGATGTTCATTTGAAAGCAGTAACAGAAGAAGAAAATGGGAAATGCAGAAAGAAGAGATCAGTTATTTGAAAAAAAAAAAATGTACTTATTAATGAATAAATAAATAAAGATATAGGTACCTTATTAAAATACGGGGAGAATTGTTTAGTATGCTATGTATTGCATGTTTGCTTATTATAGATAAAGGTTCCAATTTCACATCCTCAGGGAGATTTCCACAGTCCGACGGTGTGAGGATTTATACTGACATACAAAGACAACCCGGCATCCCTACACAAATCATACAAAATTTTAAAGGCAAAATTAGTCGTTAAGTACGAAAGCAGCCCGGGGAGGGGGGGGGGGGCACTTGGTACCTCAGAATACATAAATGTAAAAAAAAGATCGCTTGCAATGACGAAGAGAGAGACCTTGCCGTTGATATATCTGGGCGATCAATCGTTCAAATGGCCTTAAAACAATGAAGATAGATCTTGGGGGGAGGGGAGCGGGGGTAGAGAGAGAGAGAGGAATACTGAGGCCATTACCGAACTTCGTGATTTATGCATTTTGCCCCGAGAAAACACATTTTAATTTCGAATTTATCACTTTCCTTGGGGCGGTGTCACACGCGAGTGGCGGTATGAATTGCACACGGCCCTCCAAGATTTCTGGTCGCTGAAAGTTTTGTATGAGACGTAAAAGCGGCTGCTAATGTTAAAACGAGAGAAATGACTTCCTTTTCATAATGTTTCGTCTTAGCATGGTGCACATTTCCCAATTGCTAACACAAGACACCATTGAACCGCCGTAAAACTAGTTCACTCTTTCCACAATGTTATGAATAATTTTTTTCTTTCGTCTGATTCTAGATATAATATTAAGTGATGGATTCAACAGATAATTTTATGTTTATGTTTCGTTGCCTCTAAAGATTTTCCGTGTATATTTCTACCACTTATGCAAGCTTATACCAGCCATATTTAAATGTATAGTTTGCTGACCACTTATACAAGCTTATACCATCCATATTTAAATGTATAGTTTTGCCTACCCCTTATACAAGCTTATAACAGCCATACTTAAATGTATAGTTTTGCCTACCACTTATAACAGGCATACCATCATATTTACTGTATAGTTTGCCTACCACTATAGCCTTATACCATCCATATTTAAATGTATAGTTTTGCCTACCACTTATACAAGCTTATACCAGCCACATTTAATTGTATATTCTTGCCTACAATCTTTTACAATCTTATACCAGCCATATTTAAATGAAAATAGTCTAAAGAGTCTTCAGAGTTACACGTAAATTCTGTCTTAAATATTTCGTAAGCCACATATAACGGATGTATTCCTGCCCTCGCTAAATTCGAGTAGATCCATTACAAGTCAGCGAAGAGAGAAGAATTATAGTACTGTAATTATTACGTTAATATATAAGCAGTGAAGGACACTACTTCAATAATAGCAACAACAACAGTACTGTTATATGAGCAGTGAAAGCACAATACTTGTACAACAGCTTTGTTATATGAGCAGTGAGAGAGCAATACTTGAACAATTGCTCTGTTTTATGAGCAGTGAAAGAGCAATACTTGAACAACAGCTGTTGCATGAGCAGTGAAAGAGCAATACTTGAACAGCAGCTATGTTATATGAGCAGTGAGAGAGCAGTGGCTTGAACAAGAATTGCTTTGTTTTATGAGCAGTGAAAGAGCAATACTTGAACAACAGCTGCTTGCATGAAAATTAAAGAGCAATACTTGAACAGCAGATATGTTATATGAGCAGTGAAAGAGCAATTTGAACAACATCTGTTACATGAGCACTGAAAGAGCAATACTTGAACAGCAGCTATGTTATATGAGCAGTGAAAGAGCAATACTTGAACAATTGCTCTGTTTTATGAGCAGTGAAAGAGCAATACTTGAACAGCAGCTATGTTACATGAGCAGTGAAAGAGCAATACTTGAACAGCAGCTATGTTATATGAGCAGTGAAAGAGCAATACTTGAACAATTGCTCTGTTCTATGAGCAGTGAAAGAGCAATACTTGAACAGCAGCTATGTTACATGAGCAGTGAAAGAACAATACTTGAACAGCAGCTATGTTACATGAGCAGCGAAAGCAGACTACTTGAACAACTGAGAGATCCAAACGACCGTGAGACGCCACCTTTAACAGCGCTGTCTGAGGCTGACAAAAGAAACAATAGGCTTTAAAAACTTAATATTATTTCAAGCCGTTCTTTAACGCGTCCTCACAATGGAGGGGTGAAATGCCATTCCAGATATTTAGTTTCTGGGGGAAATATTTATTCACAGGTGGCAAATCTTAATATAGGGAGCAGTATCGTGCTACCAATATCAAGAGGGAAACGTTTTCTTCAGAGAGAGAGAGAGAGAGAGAGAGAGAGAGAGAGAGAGAGAGAGAGAGAGAGAGAGGTTTTGTCTCTGTTTATCATAGGAATCTATTTGTTTGTTTGTTTGTTTGTATGGTGCTTTTACGTTGCATGGAACCAGTGGTTATTCAGCAACGGGAGGAATCTATTTAAGGAAACTAAACATTCAAAGGAATATTCAAAGCAACTTTTAATTCATGGAGTAAAGATCAAGTTTCTATCAGTGTATCAACAAACTCACATAATTGAAAAAGGATTAAAATTAGCTCTTTTAATTCATGGAGTAAAATTTAAGTTCTTTCAGTGATCAACAAACTCATATCACTGAAAAAGGATTAGAATTAGCCCATTATTCTCATATATATATATATATATATATATATATATATATATATATATATATATATATATATATATATATATATATATATATGTATATGTACATATGTTATGTATGTATGTATGTATGTATATATATATATATATATATATATATATATATATATATATATATATATATATATATATATAAACATGATGCGGTTGATGAAAGTTAGAACCAACTGTGCAGCGAGGCCTCTCCGTGCCAGGTCTTACATATTACAAATTGAGGCGACAAAGTGAGAATTACAGTAACTTAAACCTAACTTCAGTAATGACAACTTCAAAGGAGTCTTATATACTAATGAGTAAGACCAAAGGAGAGGAGACCACTAACCGTTTATGGTGGATTAAATTATGCGGAGTATAAAGGAAGTCTGACTCAAACGCCTAAGCAGAGGTACCTTTGTACAGAAACGTAAAAAATCCTTTTCTAACATGTTTACATCTTATCCCTCGGTACTCAATTTTCTGAGTGGTTGAAAGCGGAGACTGCTCTATCTCACACGTGGGACCGAAGCTGTAATCAGCTTGAAATTTACTTTTCACAGGTTTGTTTATAACGCAAAATTTCAACCAAGAGGAGAGAGTAACATAAGAAAACACTGATAGAAAAGACAAAGGTCCGAAAATGCTATTTACTTTCCACAGGTTTGTTGACGACACAAAATTGTAGCTTAAGAGAAAATAGGTCAACCCCTCTGAAGCAGAACACACAAAGGCCACATACCAGAGGTTACTCATCTACCAGACACAAACATGAACTGATATATACTTTTCACAGGTTTTTTTACGACACAAAATTATAGAGAAGAAATGAAATAACAAAAGATAGGTAAGCGATGCCACACAAAGCCTTACGAATTAGAAAACACGAAGTCTACAGACCCAAAGCTACTATTCTTCCACACATAAGCACGAACTGATAATTACTTTTCACAGGTTTGTTTATGAAACAAAATTACATCTAAGAGAAACAAGTTGTAATAACAAAACACTGGTAAAAGCCGGCACGCACAAAGCCCTATGAAGCAGAGCACACAAAGGCTACATAAACATAACCTAGGCTGTCAATCCACCGCACACAAAGTTATTTTTCGTATTTGGACGTATCTCAGCATGAATCTGAATACCGAGGCGAAAATATATTACGGGTCGAAAAACCTCTCCGGAAGGCACAAGATCTCAAGTGAGGGGTTCCTAGTCCGGATTACGGGGGCGAGACCCAAAAGATTTGCCCCGAAAGACCGAATACATAATAAACACGCAACGCGTTTTTATTTATTTTTTTTTTTATACTGTTACCGGGAGGAATACGAATTGCGTCGTATTTCGATCTCCCCAAAACAGAGGAACGAATTTTTTTTTCTTCCACGATAATGGGAACTTCCATGGAACAGATACTATTATTTTCATTTATAGTTTTCTCATCTTTTATCACTTACCAATATCCTTACACGTTAAAAGATCACTGCTAAAGTTGCAAGCGTTAGCTGCTCTTAAGGTATAGGGCGATGATGATTTTTGAATGCTACTTCTGGCAATGCAAACATTATTAGTTAAATAATAATGAACTCCCGTAGTCTTCCAGGGACGTCGGGTATTCGACAAGCAACGATTTCATAAAGCGAGCAAGTACTGATGATTCGTTTTGGAATTAAAAATATGATTCAATCTATGGCCTGACAGAACGTCTTCCCATCTAGCATAGGGAAGTAAGTAGAGACGAGGAAACTATTATAATTTAGATATATGTAAATGGTAATAAGAAGAAGTACGTAAAGAAAGCAACAAACGCAGTAACACGAAAATAGGTACGGGTATTGTAGCGAGTTATTTTGGATCTTCCGAAAAGTTCGAAAATAAACTTCGCGTTGCATAACTACAAAACGTCCGGGAAATATCAGAGTTTGAAGAGGAGATTCAGATGAAAATCATATCATTTCTGAAATCGAAAACCTATATTTCAAACGAATAAATATCAAGTGGGAATTCTCCTATCAGTGAAGGGATGACAACCCACAGGTTATTCTGAAGATTTCTGTAGTTACAAAGGAAAAGATAAAAGAGAGGAGTTGATCTTCAAAGGCTTACAAAGTCAGGATGTTTATTCAGGTGTGTCTAAAGAAATAAAGAAAAACGAGTCTTTTGGAAGGATGTTTAAAGGATTTAAAATCCTTGTACACCAGAGTTCATACTGACAGGATCGCCAACCTCCCAGAATTCTGTAACCCCACAGACGATGCGACATTCCATGCAAAAATCCTGAGAGAGAGAGAGAGAGAGAGAGAGAGAGAGAGAGAGAGAGAGAGAGAGAGAGAGAGAGAGAATTGTCTAGGGTAAGTTCCAATGAATATGACCCAAAATGAGGTTAAATGGAAAAAATTGATAAAGAATACAACTTTAGGAGTGATAAGTCTACGTCTACGAGAGAGAGAGAGAGAGAGAGAGAGAGAGAGAGAGAGAGAGAGAGAGAGAGAGATGTCTAGGGTAAGTGCGAATGAATCTGTCCCAAAACTGAGTTTTAGAAATGGAGAAGAAATTAATTAAAGGAATACGAACTTTGGGAGGGAGGGATAAGTTTAAAAGAGAGAGAGAGAGAGAGAGAGAGAGAGAAAAGAGAGGATGGAGAGCAGAGAGAGAAGGAGAGAGAGGACGAGGGGGGGGGGGGGAGGAGCCCGAGAGAGGAAAGAGAACTGTCTAGGGTAAGTGCGAATGAATCAGACTCAAAATGAGCTTAAATGGAGAAGAAATTAATAAGGAATACAACTTTGGGAGGGATAAGTTTAAAAGAGAGAGAGAGAGAGAGAGAGAGAGAGAGAGAGAGAGAGAGAGAGAGAGAATGCAACCTAAAATGCTCAAAAGAGGTACCCTTCAACATTCGACTGATTATTTGACCGCGTAGAAATTTTTCTCCAAGATGGCGTACACCACAAATAAAAATTCAGACTTTATTTCGTAATGCACCTTTGAGTCATCACGCGTCGCAGTTTGCATAAGGACGCAAAAGAAACATAGACATAGAAAGAGAGAGAGAAAAAAAAAAGGATAAAAAAGAGAGGAGGCTGATACATCAAAGTAAGTTGGCAAATTTTGAAAGAAAACGTTGGGATAACTGCACGAAGGATTAAAGCTATGCTTGGGATGATATTATCTTATCTATTTGTTTTCTCATTTCCATTGCTTTCAGTTCTCTTCGCATGTGGGGATTCTATTCTGCAGAAGATTCCTTTGCATTGAATTGAATGGTTTGCTACGTAATAATAATAATAATAATAATAATAATAATAATAATAATAATAATAATAATAATAATAATAATAATAATCGCAGGAATAGTGGAATGGACGAAGGCAGAACTCCGTCAGCATAGATCAGAAAACCAGGAAACAAATGACAATTCACAGCACTACACCCAAGAGCAAATACGGACAGACTATACATAACACGAAAGGAAGGAGGGAGAGGAGGCTACTAAGTATAGAGGACTGCGTCAACATTGAAAACAGAGCACTGGGGCAATATCTGAAAAGCAGTGAAGACGAGTGGCTAAAGAGTGCATGGGAAGAAGGACTAATAAAAGTAGACGAAGACCCAGAAATATACAGAGACAGGAGAAAGACAGAAAGACAGAGGAACCGGGACTGGCACAAACAAACCAATTGCACGGACATACATGAGACAGACTAAACAACTAGCCAGCGATGACAATTGGCAATGGCTACAGAGGGGAGAGCTAACAAGAAGGAAACTGAAGGAATGATAACAGCGGCACAAGATCAGGCCCTAAGAACCAGATATGTTCAAAGAACGATAGACGGAAATAACATCTCTCCCATATGTAGGAAGTGCAATACGAAAAATGAAACCATAAACCACATAGCAAGTGAATGCCCGGCACTTGCACAGAACCAGTACAAAAGAGGCATTGATTCAGTGGCAAAGCCCTCCACTGGAGCCTGTGCAAGAAACATCAGCTACCTTGCAGTAATAAGTGGTACGAGCACCAACCTGAGGGAGTGATAGAAAACGATCAGGCAAAGATCCTCTGGGACTATGGTATCAGAACGGATAGGGTGATACGTGCAAATAGACCAGACGTGACGCTGATTGACAAAGTCAGATGAAAGTATCACTCATTGATGTCGCAATACCATGGGACACCAGAGTTGAAGAGAAAGAGATGGGAAAAAATGGATAAGTATCAAGATCTGAAAATAGAAATAAGAAGGATGGGATATGCCAGTGGAAATCGTACCCATAATCATAGGAGCACTAGGCACGATCCCAAGATCCTTGAAAAGGAATCTAGAAAACTTAGAGGCTGAAGTAGCTCCAGGTCTCATGCAGAAGAGTGTGATCCTAGAAACGGCACACATAGTAAGAAAAGTGATGGACTCCTAAGGAGGCAGGATGTAACCCGGAACCCCCACACTATAAATACCACCCAGTCGAATTGGAGGACTGTGATAGAGCAAAAAAAAAAAAAAAAAAAAAAAAAAAAAAAAAAAAAAAAAAAAAAAAAAAAAAAATAATAATAATAATAATAATAAATAATTTTTCCCCAAAAGAAGTAGCAATATCATTATCGGCAATCATTATAACAGAGTGATAATCTTTAAAAGCTGTCACCTTAAAACACGATGAGAAATCATTCATACATATATATATATATATATATATATATATATATATATATATATATATAGTATATATATATATATATATATATATATATATATATATAATATATATATATATATCCAGGCAAGTCTATTATCGAGAAAAAATTCCCCTTCGGTTAAGCATATATGAAAAAATATATTAATTCCGAGGTAGAGCGAATTAGATATTAAAGGACATTGTAGCTCGATATATAGATATATATATATATATATATATATATATATATATATATATATATATAATATATATATATATATATAGTATATATATATATATATATACATATATATATATATATATATATATATATAAATATATATATATATATATACATATATATATATATATATATATATATATATATATATATATATATATATATATATTGAAATATATTCTTACGAAGAACAATGCACTGGGGTTGGGGGGATTGGGGGTGGGGGCGGGGGCGGGGGGAGGGTGGGTGGGTGGGGGGGTTTTCGAAAGTCCCTAAACCTGCCCTGACGAGCTGGAATACATCAGAATATATGAAAAATGTAACGGCCACCAAAAAATGATTTGAGCCACCGAGTGAAGAGCTATTTCCTATGCGTGAGAGTTGTAGGTGGGACGAAGGGTTAAAGGAAAAGTGGCGACGAAATAAAAAAAAAAAAAAAAAAAAAAAATTTGGCAAGGGTATAATGAAACAGTGCAATGACTTGCTAAAATTGGTGACCATCAAGTTCGATTGAATGTGAGGCAAAACGGGTTCCAATTGAAAGGAAATTGATAAAGAATGAAATTTGTCAGAGAGAGAGAGAGAGAGAAGAGAGAGAGAGAGAGAGAGAGAGAGAGAGATGGTTACGGTAAGTAAGATTGCATATCCCCCACAATATGATTATATTTAAAACGAAATTGATATAAAGAATAAAACTCTAGGGATCATAAGCTGAAGAGAGAGAGAGAGAGAGAGAGAGAGAGAGAGAGAGAGAGAGAGAGAGAGAGAGAGAGAGACGGTGCCATGAATCCAGGAACACTTTCACCAGGGAGAGGATGTATTCAAACCGAATGTATTTATGGAAATTCTCCGCCAGCCTTTTAATTTCGTTCGAGAATAATAAAATATGTGAGACGGCGTCTTCTCTGCCTTATTAGCATACACAGGGAAATTTGTCTTTACATTTGTTATCCCACCCAGTGAATATAAATGGTCCTGCTTGCAAAGGACTCTGTGCCTCCAATAAACGCCCTTGTTTCACGCCTTAAAAATGTGCTCACTGGTGAGAGAGAGAGAGAGAGAGAGAGAGAGAGAGAGAGAGAGAGAGAGAGAGAGAGAGAGAGAGAGAGAGAAATGAACGGGTAATACTGGGCTAGATGCCATGTAATTGGCCTTAAATTTGATGCACGTGCCGTATACGGGAATGATATGGGAATTGCACTGTTGTAGTGCACTAAGAGAATGGGAATTGGGAATACTATTTCTATGTCTCAGACTTCCTCCAAGAGAATGGGAATTGGAAATATTATCTCCATGCCTCGGACTTCCTCCTCTAATCTGCTCCATCATCCTTTATGAAAGGTAAAGTACTCCAAAAGCAGAGGTTAGGAAGGATTTGGAGCCAATATTGGAGCTGAAGCTTTCCTGAAGACGTTTCAGTAGGAGCCGACATTGGAGCTGAAGCATTCCTGAAGTAGGAGCCGAAATTGGAGCTGAAAGCATTCCCTGAGACGGCTCAGTCTTCCATTTAAAAATGTGAGCGTCACAGAAAGCAAAGTCATTTCGCACTCGCTTATTCCTTTTTCCCCTCTAAAAATGATTTTAAATATGTTGTACAGACGGCCAACGAAGAATTGGCGTTAGTAGTTTTCTTAATTCATTGTTCGTTATGGAAATATTGCCATATGCAGGTGCCAGATTATTTACTTAACAATAAATAACATTTCCTTTCAAAGGTGCTATACTTGAAATAAATTACATTAGAACTGGGTAGACTTATTCAGTGTATTAAAGATAATTATTTTGCAAAGTAAGGAAAATATATACCGATGGGTCCACGATTTCTAATTTTATTCGTGACATCATACTGAACATTTTGAAGTTGGCTTTGCTGCCGCTCGAGTCTTGACTCAACGTATCGTACTGCATCTGGAGTGTTGTCATTTCGTCTCCTACAGCCGATAAACAATACAACAAGACGTTATCATTCTTTGAAAACGATTTGTTTAGTTAAGCTAATTTTGTCCTTTGATCAATAAAATAATTTGCATGACCATGACACATTTAGTGGGCCTAAAATGGACTTCTGATTTTCCGCGCTGATTTGCCTAGGTCTATTTCAGCAGTATACTCTCTCGGATACGTAATATTAATGAATATTTAAATCGACAATATATATATATATATATATATATATATATATATATATATATATATATATATATATTAATCTGCTTTATTTGACTATTCCCGTTATTCTTGTTTTATTAGCCATGTTCGCCTTTCTTCTTATCCTTTTCATATTGCTTAACATAATTAACTCAGACCTAGCTATTCAAAGTCAAAAAAGCAATCATAAAAAATCAAACGAATATAATTCAGTCTTATTTTTTATCGAATTCCTTACATATCATCCTGTTTTTCATTTGGACACCATTCTTGGAAGCTGTGGGAGTCAAACTGACGAATACATTAAGATAGGCTTACTTTCCTTAAAGCTTTTTTAGGTTGATCTTTTTGTAGCTATTCATTTTCTTCTAAATAGAAATTAATTCAAATTAGTTTCACATGTATACCTACTAGACCTACTACCATAAGCATATTATAAGTAGCTTGAAAGGATAAGAAATATGAAAGGTGACGTTCTCGTTTAAGTCTATTTCATGTTTTTTTTTTTTTTTTTTTTTTTTCAAAGAAGAACCTACTGCATTTAATCAAGGGTTGCTCTTTGACGGCTACAGGGTGTAACACGAGTGTATACACATATTTTTGTGGAATGAAAAATAAAGTTTCTTTGAACAGAAAATACTTTATAAACGCATTTTAAGGCGTCCGTTGTCGGTGCGGGGAATTTTAAAATAAAAAAACCGTTATCATTGAGTGATGCTTTCACGAGATGGAGTTTCGTAGTGAGAAGTCGGATCTAGTCGCCTGAGATGTAGAAAGAGAGCGGAGGTGGCGTATAGGGAGGTGATGGAAGGATTAGGCCGATGTTAAAAAAGTATCCCCCCAATAAAATGTATTCTTTAGGTTTTGAAGAAAAAATGCATGCATCATTGAAACCGTTTGTTTCCCTCCCTATCCGTGGTATCACCGGCCACGATAAAAAAACAAAACAAAACAAGAGTAAGCCTAACTGAATCTCTCATCCATCAAAGATAAGTTTGCTTATTCATTAGACTTATTCATTAGACAACTAATTCAAAGACTTCCTTTCCATCTAAAGTATTCATCAGACACCAATCATAAGCGTAGAGCTAGTTATGATTCCTGGTTCAGCAATGTCGTGACGAGGCACTAGAATTCCAAGTCACAAATGAAATGTTTTGCTCAGCAACATTTGCACTACTGTATTGTCTTGCTCTTCATGTGGTGCTTCAAGGTGTTCCACATCTAGGCCCACCCTGTTTTAAATTTTGCCGTTCTTTAAAACAATTTTATTCATCTATGTATGATTCTCTCCGGTTTATTAAGTTTTCTGATATCTCTCCAACAGGAACTTGCACCGAATGCAGTGCAATAATTCTCTCGCTCTCGAGGGATGTTTCTTAGACCGATAAATGACACATTGACATTAGATTCCCGTGCACATTAACATCAAAAGCAATAGAGTGAGGTCGCCTGGTTCACACTGTTAAGATATCGTTTTTTTTTCTTTTTGTTTTTAAATTTGATAGCATTTTTTGTGAGATTCCAATGTTTTCTGTAAAATAACAAATGGAATATTCAACTACCTTCAATTTAATATTGAAATGATAATTTAAGGACTATGTTTATGCGATACTACTAGTGATAGGTGTTCCTATCTATTTGGTAATGTATATCTATGGTTGTGATATGACGTTTTTTATCACTTCGTTTCGTTCATGTCAATTTTGCTATATAAAGGAAAAAAAATAGTTTCCCACACAATAACATAACATAATGTTTCTAAGATATCAGTGACTATTTTTAACGTCATTACACATGATTTATTTCTTCCATCTTTGAACAGAAAAATAGATAAATAAGGCATGAATCGTGCGTCAGGCAGGTGAACGAAAAATTATGAAAACTCTGCCACGAGTTTTTTGGCCGACAGTACATTCGACAACCATCCAATTTTGGGGTATTAGGTCCCACCTGGTGTTCCGGAATAAAAATGGCTCCAGCTCGGAAAGCCTCATCGTACAACTACTGTATCATTTATTGACTGCGTGCCATCGAATACGCATGACGTAACTGTTGTGCATTTATCAGCGAATTTTTTTAATGCAAGATGACCGCTGAATTTCAGCTTCATTCTAAATTCATGAAAGTGATCGATTTCTGTTGCCAATCTCTGCTTGTTGTTATAAATGCCCTCGGATTTTTCGCCATTTAAGACATGCTATTTGACCATATCTTCTTCACCCTCTCTGGCCACCTTCTCTTTTCCTCCCAAATTCTTTCTCTTCACGAAAAGCGAATGGAAAATACGCATAAGCATCCGATTCATCCATACATTCTCCCCTCTAGCCGACGCGTGAGGATTCCAGCACCCAAAAACACGTAAGCGGACAATACACGAATTTACAAGCCCGGAGGGGGCATGCGACACCTAGAACAAGAGAGGGGAACGCTGTTAGCAGCAGCAGCAGCAGCAGCAGTAGCAGCGGTTGTAGTGATTC
The DNA here is from genome assembly GCF_015104395.2 of Macrobrachium nipponense. NCBI lineage: Eukaryota > Metazoa > Arthropoda > Malacostraca > Decapoda > Palaemonidae > Macrobrachium > Macrobrachium nipponense. The sequence continues at coordinate 37,076,280 of NC_087208.1, read as the reverse complement.
CCTTATTACCTTCGTACTAAACGAAAACAAGTTCGGAACCTTGTTTACTTTCGCCAGACGGAGAGGCTTCGTGTGTCAACCCGCTTGTCGGTGGGTGTCACGCCTGCGATGTTGATTTTAGATTCGAATTTGGTCTGGTTGGACCCCCCCCCCCCCTCCCCCCCCCCCCCCTTCCCCCCCACCCACCTCTCTCAATCTCCCTAAGGTCCCCTGCAACCTAAAACATGAATCGGGAGTTGATTCCATTTCTTATGTTTCTTAATGCGTCTGTGGTGATTCCGCCCTCGGGGCTCTGTGCTCGGCTCGCTTTCCGCGGCGTCACCTCATTCGTAAAATGAACGCGAGCGAAGCCAGATCACTCCGTCGTATCGTAAATATTTTCCCTTCCATCTCAAGGTTTTGCCGCGAGTGATAAACCATTATGGCGTATTAAGAAAAAAAAAGGGAGTCGAAGGAATTCGCTCACTTTAATCGCGACAACATCTGAAAATGAAGCCATGTCTCGAAAACTGAAGTCCTGTCTGAAGTCCTGTCTTCAAAATCATACTAGATGATATACGGGACAAAAAAAAAACTCCCGACATAAACAAGCAAATAAGTACAGAGACATCCCCACAGCGACTGGCCGGCAATGAAAGCGTTCCGAATTCTCTTAAAGGGAATGATGGAAGGAGAATAAACGTCGACGTAAAGTCTTGCATTTTATATAGATTTTTTGTTTACTTCTTACTTCATGAATCGCAATAAACTCCTACATCTCGTCATTAGCGTCCGGGGATTGTCAAAAGAATGAGAGAGAGACTCTCTCTCTCTCTCTCTCTCTCCTTTGCAAATGGAAAATGTTAAGCTGATGTCCGCTAATAAACGACCATGAGAAATAAGAGGAATAAATTCTGGAGTGTGAGTCCTCGTAGAATAATTGTTTTCTCCCGCATGACTTATCTGTAATTTGAATATTCCACTCGGGGAGTATCGGTACAGCCAATGCTCAACGGCATCTATTTATTATAAACTAGAACGGAAATAATTCCATCCGCTTTTCTTCTGCGATAATTTTTAATGATGACTTTTCCTTCAAACGAAACGAATGCGAGAGTCTTGTAAATCCTCAAGCAAGGCAGAGGCTTTGATGGCTTTATACTTTCGTAATTACTATTTTGAACTCTCGCATAAAAAAACACGAAAACAATTAGCAAAAGATCACATGCAGAAAAAAATGAAAATTCAAAACAGCATAATTTTCATGTTATGATTAGCACAGCATAAAATCATTTGTCAAATGCTACTTCTTGAGGTCTCTTATAGGACATGAAGATATAAAAATGGAAAGGTTTCTATTTCCAGTAATTACTCTACACACCACACACACACACACACACACACACACACACACACACACACACATATATATATTATATAGATTATATATAATATATATATATATAATATTAATTATTATATATATATATATATATAGTACGACATTATTTTCATGTTTATGTTGGTGGACAGCCATAAAAACACTTATCAAATCCTACTTCTTGCAATATCTTGAACAAAGAACTTGATGCTACAAGAATCCAAAACTTTTAGTCTCTGTTAGATATCTATATAAAACTTGAACGCGTGATCAACCTATTCACATTAATTCAATTCAAGTTCTTCAAGCCTGGAACCACACAATGTGGTTTGATCTCTTTGCTTTGTAAACATGGCTATTTCGTTTATTTACAATCTCAAAAGAATCGATTTACTGTTGTTTGAAGGCTTCCTTCACACACATTCACAATTCTGCTTTCTCCTTTTCTCGCATATGAGTATTCTGATTCCGTGGAATCTTGCTTGGCAATAATAATAATAATAATAATAATAATAATAATAATAATAATAATAATATAATAATAATAATAATAATAATAGGATCACTAGGCACGATCCCAAGATCCCTGAAAAGGAACCTGGAAAAACCAGATGCCGAAGTAGCTCCAGGACTCATGCAGATGAGTGTGCTCTTAGAAACAGCGTACATGGTGAGAAAAGTGATGGACTCCTAAGGAGGCAGGATGCAACCCGGAACCCCACACTATAAAAACCACCCAGTCGAATAGGATGATTGTGATAGAAAAAAAATAATAATAATCAATAATTCAGATAAAGGCTGTTAAATTCTATATTTTAACTGACATTAGGTCATTTTCATCATCAAGCTAAAGAAAAGGGTCAAATACCTCGATGACACTGAATTCCAACGGACACATCTATAATAATAAATATGTAAAATCTAATGTTCACACTCTACAAGATAAATTTCTCAGTATACATGATCTTTTTATATTGACTTACTTGCCATTTACTTTACGTGACTGCAAGCAAATCTTCGAAGAAAAATAAAAGGCTTTATTCTATTCAAGGTATGGTATGACGAGATCTGCTTGATGCTGGAGCATGTACGAACAAACAAACAAGACACAAACAACAACATCTCTTGTTAAAAATATCGTAATAAGTCACTGAGAACCTCAAGACCAACGTTACTAACATATCATATTATGTGTTTCCTACGGTGATTAGGTTTGAAGGAAGTCAATAAAATCCAGATTAGTAAAAAGAAGCAATAATAATTGAATAACATGATAAGAATGAACGACTTCCACGTCTAACAGAATATTTTCATTTCCTCAAATTACTTGAGATTCTCACCCATACGACTCGACTCACGGCAATAATAATAATAAGTTCCCCAGTCGGCCGGTGCCTTCTCTCCGCAATAGTTCACAGGTATTCATCACAATGAAACACAACCCTGAAAGTTTTATGAGTTTCGGGACCCGTTTATCAGAAGTGGGCGTCAATTGAAATCATTCATCTCGGACAAATTTGGGTTCACAATTCCACCACCCTGTCCTTTTTCATTCGCGGGAGGATTTGCATCAAGATGCGTCTCCTTGGTGGGGGGATAGGTAGTCTTTGGGAACATATTCAAAAACACTTAAAGGCGAATTAACTTTTCTCTGCGACTCAAGAACGCATCGATAGCAAAGGAATGTGAGGTAAGCATTTCGAACAGAATAGAATGACCTATGAGGTCATTCAGCAATGAAACGGAAATTGACAGTAACGAGGGTTGAATAGGCTTGTCAGAGGAGGAAAACCTCAAAGCAGTTGCACTAAGATACACAAAATGAATATTATGCCCGTTCAATTACTGCGGTAATGAAATGAAGTTTTTAGAAAATAATCGACTTTGGGATTCAATGTAGTTTTACTTATAATGAGTCAGTGTACAAAAAAAAAAATTAATATATTTCGTCCGTTTACAAAAAAATAAATATATTTCGTAAGTCACTTTAAAATGGCTTTGAAATACGTGAATATTCCATACCCTGTATGAAAATATAAAACCAAAAATTAAGTCTTACAACCTAGTCGTCGAATACTGCGGCCTTTTTTATATTCATCAAAATTATTAAAAATATAGTTTCATTAAAGAAATATTTCCGTAAGGATAACTTTGGATTAACCGAAGCCATTTTTATCCTTTCCGCTTAAAAAGTCAGAATGTCAAAAAACAGCAGGAGAAAAATTGTCGCATTTCCCATCTTTTTACATAAATAGAATCGTCAGTGCCAGCTTTCTTCTCCGGGAGATAAAAAAAAAAAACGAAAAAGAAAAGAAAAAACGGGGGACACGAAAAACGAAAATGAAAAAAAGGAGTAAAAAGAAAATCACGCATAAAATTTACGGGAAGTGACACTAATCTTCTTGAACTCTGGTTCGGCAAATATTTGGAAGTTGCTTTTGAAAAATTTGTTTTGACTCTCGTCAGGGAATTTTTTTTCTTTTTCTTTTTCCTGAAACCACTCTCCTTCGACGAGGAAAAATACCTCACTGCTTGTATGTACGAGACGGAGGCTGCGTCGTATCTTGCGAGAATTCGTGTTTACTTCTTTTTAAAAATTCAAGAAAAAAAATTATGGTTTTATTGGGCAGAAATTCGAAATGTTGACCTTAAAAGAAAATACTTACAATTTCTGATCGGTCATTACTGAGTATCATCTTTGAAACTACTGTTAATCGTTCATAGGAATAAGAGTACTACTGTAACGGAACAAGAAACAGGAGATTTTGACAAAGGATAACGAAAGGAAGTAACGACAATAAAAATGAATAAATAAAAACAAATACGGGTGTATATTTTCGGAAACGGGTCCTGGATCAAACATTTTTCAAAGACTGCAAAGGTTACACAAATATATATATATATATATATATATATATATATATATATATATATATATATATATATATATATACTATATATATATATATATATAACCTAACGAGAAATACAGACATATATAATAGCTCAACAGAACAAATGCCTCACGCTTAGAAATAAAAAAACTGATGCGATGCGAAAACAAGAAACATAAAATAAACAATAAATAAATATAAACAAAAACCCACACTGAACCTGGAACTCATAATCGCCCAAAGCTTTCACGATAGAGAGAGAGAGAGAGAGAGAGAGAGAAATAAAGGCCCATACGGGCCGGCCTACGACTGAAAAAAAAAAAAATCAAATGCATGAATGAAATAACCCTTTTTTTTTTGGCCGATGGAAGGATCACACGGCCGCCACAGATGGACAATAACCTCGATGGCAAAACAATAACGGCGTGTTTTAGAGAGAGCAGGTGAAAAAAAAATACAAAAAACAAACAAACAAATGCTTGGCATGCAATTGGCTCGCGCCCATTAAGGAGAAAACAATTCAAATGAACGACCATAAGAGCAGTTCTTATTTGGGGAGGGGGGGGGGGGGGGGGGTGGCGGGTGACAATAGCTCCCAACATGCGTCATTTGCTGCTCTGTTTGTGGTTTTAGGGGAGAGAGAGAGAGAGAGAGAGAGAGAGAGAGAGAGAGAGAGAATGTGCTAGCAGCTTCTTCTGTTTGTGGTTTTAGGGGAGAGAGAGAGAGAGAGAGAGAGAGAGAGAATATGCTAGCAGCTTGTTCTGTTTGTGGTTTCAGAGAGAGAGAGAGAGAGAGAGAGAGAGAGAATGTGCCAGCAGCTTGCTCTGTTTGTGGTTTTACACACAGAGAGAGAGAGAGAGAGAGAGAGAGAGAGAGAATGTGCTAGTAGCTTGTTCTGTTTGTGGTTTTACAGAGAGAGAGAGAGAGAGAGAGAGAGAGAGAGAGAGAGAGAGAGAGAGAGAGAGGAGAGGACATGAGTTTAATCTTTATGGCGTTAGGGAATAAACCGTGACCATATCAAAGCTCTGTAATACACAGATCTGAAAACAAATACCACCCTAATACTTATTTGAGAGAGAGAGAGAGAGAGAGAGAGAGAGAGAGAGAGAGAGAGAGAGAGAGAGAGAGAGAGAGAGAGAGAGAGAGAGAGAGATAAATAAATACTTACGTAAGACGTTGAGTTTAATCTTTTTGTTGACGGTAGATCCCAGCCCATTGTCAGCCTCGCAGATGAAAACCCTCCCATTGTCTTCTGCAGTCGTGGCCAGCTCGATTTCGGACCTGTGGAGGGATAGACAGACAGACGTACAAACTACTACAGCAGCTGTCAAGAGGATACATACTCATGATAGAAATCGATGAAACCATTTCCAGCTTCATCTCTTGAATAACGAAAGGATTTGTGGGGATAAAAATCTGCAGTCTTTTCCAGTAGCGTACAACGATAATACCTATACCTTACTATATACATAAATATATACATAAACAAACAGTTATTTTTTTTTTTAAATTTAGAACAAATTGCACGAGAGTAACTGTAGTTTAGCAAAGGAATAATATTGAACAAACAGGATTTGATAAAATTGGTTTTTTATTATTTTACTGAATTACTGAGATTCTCTCATCTCTCTGTTCTCAGTCTCTCTCGTCTCTTTGTCAAATCTCATCAATATTCGCTCTCTCTCTCTGTATATATTTATATATACATAAATATATTTACGTATATAAACATAAAGTATATTTACGTTATTATATATATGTATATATAAATAGACATATATATGATATATATATATAGATATATAGTATATATATATATATATATGCATATAAGAAAAAAAATTGAGGCAATGCACGTTAAAAGCGTACGACTAACCAAAATGAAGACCCTCTCACAAACTTCATTTATCCAACAACACAACGCATCTTCCAGCACGCATGTAATCGCATTAACAGGATTATAAACACGAATGCAGCAAACACACAAAGGAACTCATTATTACAGAAATAATGTTCCGTTAAAACATCAGGTAAAAGGGGAATGTTATTTTTCAAAAAAACTCCCCTTTTCCACAAGCTTTTCTACATTCTGAAATCTTCATGCGTCCCCAATTATAATAATAATAATAATAATAATAATAATAATAATAATAATAATAATAATAATAATAATAATTAAATGCACAAGGTTGCAAGTGAAGTAATGACGACTTTATACGAAAAAGTATTGCGATGAAAATTTCTAGAAGTGGAAAGAATGAAGGAAAAGAGAAGAATCTTTCTATTATGTACTTTAGGGAATGAAGAGAAGATCTCGTGATTCTCTCTAGAAGAAGAGCGCGAATAGAAGTAACGTATAAGAGATATAATACTCTATTTGGAAGGTTTTTATTTTATTTCAATCTCCTTTCGTTTCTTGTGACAGTGATATCTCATTCCACGTCACAAATCAAATGGGTGGGATGGGAGGTTATGTTTTTAATTTTATCAGACTGAAAAAATAAATAAAAGATCGTTGAAATCTTATTTACATATTGCTTCTGGCAAATGCGTCTAAGATTGCAAAACTCTCGCTACCTTAGGAAACCATAAATTAAGTCAGTTAACTTGTTCTTCTGGGTGGTAAAACCAAGGAGGTTAGATTCCTGAAGTAACCTGACTCACAAACTCAATACTAATTATGTCATTAACATGAGCAAGTAAATCTACTCACATCACAGTTATTCCAAGGTCTGAGAGTGTTAGGGTGCTTTGGTATATGAATCACAGACACCTTACCCGGTTTGCTTAAATACATTTTGTTTCAATCATATGCAAATACAGAATATGTACGAGCATAAATTGGGATGCCATGTATCGAGAGACAGATCAAAACATTCACTACTAGCCCCTGTAGTGCATAAGTCTGAATATGCCAGAAAACAAGCATCATGACTGAAAACATTTTGTAGCATATACCTTAAAAACAAGTAATTTTCTGAGATGATATTGACAAGCAAAATTAACTTTATTTGATCAATAATAATATATTCACGACATTTATTTTATTCTATTTTTCAATAACCATTTAGCCGTTATGGTATTTTAACTTTGCATAAAAAAATTTTTCTGATAGTCTTTTCTCCCTACACCCATGTCAGAATTATGAATGAAATAATAATGTTTCTAGGAACTTTCTTCATAGCACCGGCAGATTTCATAAACTTCACTTGGTAGCCGCCAGCTGACATAACCAAGAATGCCAGAATTTCCTTCGCAACAGCAACAGTATCATTTAAGTTCATTGCCTGCATCAATTTAAACATGACATGTATTCCTGTCCCCGACCTGCAACCGTTTAATAACAATCTTTTCCACAATAAAGTGAGGATTGTAATAGACTGAGAAGCCACAGCTGTGAAAACAGGTGAAGAAATAGCTATAGTAGATTCGCATCAACCGTGCATTTGACGTCTAGGCCAGTCCCTTACGACGCTCCTGATTGGCTGTTGATAAGCCACTCACAGGGCTTGAAGCCCTCAGTCTCTCGAGAGAGTTCACATGGATAGGATCTATGTTCCACCTCTCCTGAGGAATACGTCTTTCAAAAGTATCCCTCAGGACAGGCGGAACATACATCCTGCCTACGTAAACTCTCGAGAAAGACTATGGAGTTTCCAGCCCTGTGATTGGGTTATCAACAGCCAATCAGGAGCGTCGTAAGGGACTGGCCTAGACATCAGATGCACGGTTCATGTGAATCTTCTATAGCTCAGGGTAACTCCAATTAATCTTATCGACTTGGGGTTCCTTAGGATTATTATATCTGTCCAGGACCTTGAGTTAATCCTGCCCATTCTCTTCTCTCCTGGGGTCACTCCTGCCTCCTTAAGCGAGTAGTACAAGGAATGCAGGAGACAGCATTAACCATTCAGGGTTAAAAGAGATCTTAAGTGTTATGGGCAGCTGCTTTGAACTGCGACTCACTTCCATAAATGTTGCAGAAGGAAGAGGAAGACAAGATTCATGGAACAACGGCTCATTGCCAACACCTTGCCTTGTTTTTCCTGATGACATGAAGGCTCTAACTGAACTTAATACACTGCAGTTATTTCAACTGAGGAAGAGAAAGCAGTGCTAATTCCTTTTTCAAGTTACACATTTATAAATCTGAAGCTACAGATTTTATTTATGATAATTTTCCAAGATTATTTAAAGATATTCGACAGTTACCTAACAATATAATATATATATATATATATATATATATATATATATATATATATATATATATATATATATATATATATACAACACCACACACACCACACATATATATATATATATATATATATATATATAGATATATATATATATATACTACACTAGTTCACACAATATATATATCTATATATATCTTAATAATATATATATATATATAGAATATATATATATATATATGAATTGTAATTATATATATCTATATGAATATATATTATATTATATATTATATATTATATATATGTAATATACATATATATATATCGGAATCTATATATTATATATATATATATATATATATAATATAATATATATATTTAAATATATATGTATATATATATACATATATATATATATATATATATACCTAATATATATATTATATATATATATATATATTTATAATATATATATATGAAATACCACACACACACACACAATATATATATAATAATAATTATATATTATATAATATATATATATATATATATATACGATATATATATATTATATATATCAATAATATATATATGATATATTATATATTATATATATATCATACCACCATCACACAAATAATCCACAGAAAACAGAACTACAGTCACAGCAATTTTCGTGCATTAACTGCTGATGAACAAGGATAAATCCCATTTGTGGCACAATTTGGATAATATCAACCGAACAACCACACAATATATCAGCTCATCATCAACACCGCCCCACTCGCCCCCTATCTAGTAAGTGCTGACTTTGGAATATGAATCTCCAGAGAGAATGAATTCCAGTTAGTTTTATTTGGTAGGTGTGAGATGTTGCAGCAGCTCCAAGTCCCCTTCAGTTTTATCCAAAAACAATCCCAAATTCTTACAGATAATCTTACAGACAAAGATGGGATCCGGGTATGTCTCCAAATTACGGTAAGTTCATGAAGGACCTCTGCTGATAAAAGTTAAGGATAATAAACCCATATTGAGGATTTATTGAGACAGACAGACAGGAATGGAAGAAAAAATGAGTAAAATCATGATGGCCAAGAGAAACAGAATGCAAAAGAGAGGAAATTTAAGGATAATAAAGCCAGAGTGAGGATTTCTACAGGAAAACAGAGAGGAATCGAGAAAAAAATGTGCAAAACCTTATTCGCCAAGACAAAAAAGAATGTAAAATAATAGAGGGGGGCGGAAACACGTGCATGAGTCGCTGGATTTACATTCTCTCTCTCTCTCTCTCTCTCTCTCTCTCTCACACACACACACACACACAAAGGAAAAAAATTAGGAAAACCATGATCACCAAGATAAACAAAATGTAAACAAAAAGGGGTAAAACAAGTGCAGAGTCGCTGGATCTACTACGTACTCTCTCTCTCTCTCTCTCTCTCTCTCTCTCTCTCTCTCTCTCTGTGACACACACACACACACACACACGCAATCGCACGCGGTGCTCAGAAAAGGAGCACGTAAGTGCGGTCTCAATGGAAAAAGGGGAAAGTAAACAGCCGTATCATTAAAACTTTCTAGTCGCCTTGTCTATCGTAAGTGGCACAATGGCCTCCTTCCCCGGATAGCGCATCGCTGACATAAAACCCTCCTTTGGCTCCTCTCTCTCTCTCAGTGCCATCCAGTCGCTGTACTCGACTTGGAAAAAGGCAGAGTGCGACTCTGACCTGGAGTCCCCTCGCTGGCTCCTCGCAAGGAAGGAATTTAGGAGAGTCTTCCTCACACCTTTGGATTATGATGTACAGTAGCTTTCCAGGCCTTCGGTGATGGAGGTGCCGTACTTAAGCAACATCAATAAATTAGACGTTAACATAAGCTATAGAAATAGGTCATTTTAACGTGTATGTATAGAAGGCTAAGCATTTATATAGACTAGTGCGCACGAACATTAACAGAAGCTATAGAAATAGGCCATTTTAACGTGTATGTATAGAAGGCTAAGCATTTATATAGACTAATACCCACAAACATTAACATAAGCTATAGAAATAGGTAATTTTAACGTGTATGTATAGTAAGCTAAGCATTTATGCTGACTAGTAGGCACAAACATTAACATAAGCTATAGAAATAGGTAATTTTAACGTGTATGTATAGAAGGCTAAGCATTTATATAGACTAGTGCGCACGAACATTAACAGAAGTTACAGAAATATGTCATTTTAATGTGTATGTATAGAAGGCTAAGCATTTATATAGACTAGAAAACGCACATTCATATTTCCATTCATATAAATTATGAATAACTTTAGGTTTTGCATTGCCAATAATAATAATAATAAATATGATATTATTACTATTACTAGCAATAATATTCTTAATAATAGTAAGACTCACAAAAGGCTTGACTCTTCGAGACGCATCATTTCCAAATAATAATATTCAAAAACATCCGCGGCTATAATTAAACCTGTCTGGAACAACATAAAAGTTTTTCATGTACCTTTACTTCTTGATTACACTACGACAAAGGTCAGTTGACATTCGTTCCTCAATTTCATTTTTGTTTTGTTTTGTTTTGTTCTTTGATTGGTTTTTCTTCGGGTGTCTTTTTTTTTTTTCTATTTTTAATAACGTTGGTTCTGTTTGTTTACCGTTTTCGTTATCTTTGACTGTGCAGTTTCATTTCTCATTAAGTATATTATTCACATTCGACTACTGCTTTTCTGATTTCTGCAAGGCTAGATTATCTATAACAATGAAATGGATCTTATTTGTTCTCGCCCGGATGACATTAGGGGAGACGTAACACAGCCACCCGCCCCTGCAAACCAGTCTGTCCGTCCAGGGTGGGGGCACGGTAGGCAGGGGAAAGGGAGGGTAGGGGAGACACAACTACCCTCCTCCTGCAAACCTATTTGTCCGCCCCGTGTTGGGGCAGGGTAGGTAGTGGATCGCGAAGGTAGGGGAGACATGACAGGCAGTGTCGGGTTCCAGCGCAGTGTAGCGCGAACCATCAAAGCTCGCAGTTATGCAATTCATTTCCATAATGCAACAGGTCAATAATAGTCGTGTAATGATTTAAAATCCATTCAACGGGAATGGATTCATAAAATTTAACTTACAATCTGCGCACGAACCGGATCTCATGATACAAACGCCCCGTATTAGGGTAGTGCCGTTAGTGGACCTCCTGCGGTGCACTGTAGGCATTACGTAAGGTTCTTTGCAGCGTGCCTTCGGCCCCTACCTGCACTTACTTTCGTTCCTATTCCTATTACCAGACTACATCTCTCCCTACAAAGCGCAGCCGATTGGACTTAGTCAGAAATGGCTGCTTAAACAAATAATAATAATAATAATTCCCTACAAAGCGAAAACATCTCAGTATACTGTTACCTGATCACTATTCCGCAAGTTCTGCTGTGTTCGGACTTCAGTGGCAGTGAAAAATGTCACAAGGTTTCAAGGAAATAAAAAAAAGGAAGATAAACCTTGTTACTGTAAATCAGTTTAATTTTATTCTCTTTCTTCGAAGAGAGTAGCTGGAACGATCACTTCATCTCATACATCGATTTCTTTTGATTTCCTCACCACCAACAATACCCTCCGGAATTGTTCACAGTTTGTAACCATTTGTTCCTGTCTTTTTATGAACGAATTCTTCTTCATCAATCCTTTGACCTTAACATTTACTCCCTATTTTGGAATGGTTAGAATCCCTTCGATCTGTCTACCAATGTGTCATTATAAATCTATTTCAGTCAACTAGGTCTCGTCTTTATGCCTTAATTGTTTACAGCTATTCATTTTGACCTTGTAGTTACTTTTGCATTCACTGGCACTGTTCCTCGAAGCGTGTATTAATGTCGTCTGCAAGACAATTTCCATTTAGACCTGTAGGCAGGAATTACAAAAGCATTAAAATAACTAGCATCATTGTAAAACAAATTTCATTCTGTACCCTCTGCTCCGCTAAGAATCTCCTCTGTTACCAGTAAAGAACCTCATTAAATTTAGAAGACCTAATATAACATCTTCAGTTTTGAAAATTTTCATTTAAATTTCCACAAAAGCTACGGCATTACCTTCCCTATGAGTCCTTTCATACCCCTTTTCCACTACCCACATTTCCGAGACAGTTAGATCGATCAGCATTTAAGTTCTAATCCATAGTTTCATTTTCAGCACATTACTGACACACTATTTGTTATGGCCACATTTCTTCGCTATACAATCTTTGAAATAAAACAATCGGCTATAGCTCCCATTTCTCTATGAATCTTCTTTTTAGTTCCCAAAAGGAGATATTTTTCAAGTGGTATCACAGTGTGTCTATGGGTTCTAGCATAACAATTTGAGACCAGGGAACTGATTTGAATAAAAGCAGGTGGGAGCACCCAATAGGTGCCACTGTTTAACAGCAATACAGATTTGATGATTTGTCGTCATGGAAACCATATGATTTACAATTATTACGATGCATTTAACAAGGAGCCCATGCAATCCCAGACTTTTGATTTATCAATCACTTTTAAGATAAAATAATAATAATAATAATAATAATAATAATAATAATAATAATAATAATAATAATAATAATAATAATAATAATAATAATAATAATAGGGACACAAGGCACGATCCCCAGATCCCTGTAAAGGAACCTAGAAAAATTAGATGCTGAAGTAGCTCCAGGACTCATACAGAAGAGTGTACTCCTGGAAACAGCGCACATAATAAGAAAAGTGATGGATTCCTAGGAGGCAGGATGTAACCAGAACCCCACACTATAAAAAACCACCCAGTCGAATTGGAGGACTGTGATAGATTCAAAAAGAAAAAAGAAATAATAATAATAATAATAATAATAATAATAATATTTTGTTAAAAATAACTGCTGCTTCAGCACTATTAATCTTATAAAGAGTCTTCTCTATCTTTCTGATGACGGCTTTCTCGTTGTTGCTTAGACTGGCGAGCAACGCACCAAAGGGCATGTCAAAATTCGGTTGAATCATTTGATTTATTATTGCTTATACAATTCTCTCCTCTCTCTCTCATCTCATCTCTCTCGTCTCTCTCTCTCTAAACGCGAGAGAGAGAGAGAGAGAGAGAGAGAGAATTGTATAAGCAATAATAAATCAAATGACTCATCCGAATTTTACCATGCCCTTTGGTGTCGTTGCTCGCCAGTCTAAGCAACAACGAGAAAGCCGTCATCAGAAAGATAGAGAAGACTCTTTATAAGATTAATAGTGCTGAAGCAGCAGTTATTTTTAACAAAACATGTCTACGAGAGGGTCTCCTTCCGAAATAATAATAATAATAATAATAACAATATGCCAGCGGAAATTGTACCCATAATCATAGGAACACTAGGCACGATCCCAAGATCCCTGACAAGGAACCTTGAAAAATTAGATGCTGAAGTAGCTCCAGGACTTATGCAGAAGAGTGTGCTGCTCCTGAAACATAGTCAGAGGCAGGAGTAACCCGGAACCCCACCCCCACTACAAAATCACCCAGTCGAACTGGAGGGCTGTGATAGACAAAAAAAAAAAAAAAACAAAAAAAAAAAAAAAAAAGATGAATAAATAAAAATAAAATAATAATAATAATATAATAATAATAATAATAATAATAATAATAATAATAATAATAATAATAATCCGTCAAATTCGAAGTCTCCTCTCAATTTTCATTGAGACATACTTAAGCCGTAGCGGTCCCCCGGAATCATACGAAGAGAAGATCCACCGTGGATGATAATGTCCCCCCTGCCTGAACATCTCCTTTTGTGTAAGTGCAAAGAACCATTTGCCCTGAAAGAAGGTGACCCGGGGAAACCAAAACACAACTATTTATAGTCCTCTCGCTTCTCATTCGAGACATAAAGTCCTCCCGGCAAAACTTGTATTTCCCTCAGAAAGTTCTCCAGCCGCCACATTATGAGACGGCCAGCACGCGGCCATTTCAGAAATAAAAAACTCTGAACTTCGCATTTCACTACCTACGCTTCCCTTACGCCGTCCAAGTACAACGGGATTCTTTGGGTTGCGATTTCACTCATTATTTCTATTTTAATTATTTTCATATCTCTCATTCCACTTTCCCAAGAGAGTATATTGTGGGTGATATTTCTTATAGCATTTCCACTTAAATTTCTTTGGGTTAAAATGAGTTATCTAAAATTTATTTTATATATATTTCCACTTCAATTTATTTGGGTTAAAATGAATTATTTAAAATTTATTACTTTTATCATCTTTCATTCCACATTCCCCAAGAGAGTATATTGTGGGTAAATTTCTTATAGTATTTCCACTTACATTTTTTTTGGGTTAAAATGAGTTATCTAAAATTTAATATATCTTGTGATCTTTCATCCTGCTTTTCCAAGAGAGTATATTATGGGTGAAATTTCTTATTTTTCCACTTAAATTTCTTTGGGTTACAATGAGTTATTTAAAATTTATTTTATTTTATATTTCCACTTAAATTTTTCTTTGGTTAAATGATACCTTTAAAATTTAAAATTTAATTTCAATGTCATGTTTTATTTTATTTCACTTTCCCCAAGAGAGTATATTATGGGTAAAATTTCTTATATTTCTACATAAATTTCTTTGGGTTAAAATGAGTAATTTAAAATTTAATTTATCTTGTCATCTTTCATTCCACTTTCCCAAGAGAGTATATTTTGGGTAAAATTTCTTATATTTCCACTTAAATTTCTTTGGGTTAAAATGAGTTATCTAAAATTTAATTTACCTTGTGATCTTTCATCCTACTTTTCCAAGAGAGTATATTATGGGTAAAATTTCTTATATTCCCTTAAAATTTCTTTGGTTAAAATGAGTAATTTAAAATTTATTTTATCTTATATTTCCACTTAAATTTCTTTGGGTTAAAATGAATTATTTAAAATTTAATTTATCCTGTCATCTTTCATTCTGCTTTCCCAAGAGAGTATATTGTGGATAAAATTTCTTATATTTCTACTTAAATTTTTTTGGGTTAAAATGAGTTATTTAAAATTTAATTTACAATGTCATCTTTCATTCTGCTTTCCCAAGAGAGTATATTATGGGTAAAATTTCTTATATTTCCACTTAAATTTCTTTGGGTTAAAATGAGTTATTTAAAATTTATTTTATCTTATATTTCCACTTAAATTTCTTTGGGTTAAAATGAGTTATCTAAAATTTAATTTACATTGTCATCTTTCATTCTACTTTCCCACGAGAGTATATTACGCGTAAAATTTCAGTTTATTTCCAATTGAGTTTCTGTTTTAACACTTAAGTGGAGTGGGATTCATTTAATTTTTCTTTACATTTTATTATGCTCTTCCCAAGAGAGTATATTACCAGTAAAATGTAAGTTTATTTCCCATTAAATCTGTTTTGTTACATTCTTCATTTATTTAACTTTACCGGGACGGTACTAGAGATGAATTTCCAGTTTCGTTAATGTTTTATAATGGTGTAGATTCAGTCGAATCAAGAAAACTCGGCTCTAAAATCCCTGAGCATGTTTTAAAGTAACATTCTCGACTGCACCTTTGATACCTTTTCATCTTTCTTGAAAATAAAGCATTTTAGTTTTTTCATTTTTTAAAATTCTTTTACAAACTGGTAGTCCAAGCACCATCCCAGTCATGTTGTTTTATCACTGGAGAGAGAGAGAGAGAGAGAGAGAGAGAGAGAGAGAGAGAGAGAGAGAGAGAGAGAGAGAGATATTCTTTACTCTTTTTCTTAGTATACTCGAAAGTACATAAAATAATAATCATAATGACAATAATAGACTAAACATAAAGTGGAATATTCTAATCTATTTAAAGAAATTCAAACTTCCATGAATAAATTCTCGTCATCTCACACCTAAGAGAGAGAGAGAGAGAGAGAGAGAGAGAGAGAGAGAGAGAGAGAGAGAGAGAGAGATATTCTTTACTACTTTTCTTAGTATGCTCGAAAGTACATAAAATAATAATAATCATAAAGACGATAATAGACTAAACATAAAGTGGAATATTCTAATTTATTTAAAGAAATCCAAACTTCCTTGAATAAATTCTCGTCATCTCACACCTATGAGAGAGAGAGAGAGAGAGAGAGAGAGAGAGAGAGAGAGAGAGAGAGAGAGAGAGAGCAATATTCTTTACTCTTTTTCTTAGTATACTCGTAAGTACATAAAAAAATAATAATCGTAATGACAATAATAGACTAAACATAAAGTGGAATATTCTAATTTATTTAAAGAAATCCAAACTTCCATGAATAAATTCTCGTCATCTCACACCTATGAGAGAGAGAGAGAGAGAGAGAGAGAGAGAGAGAGAGAGAGAGACTTAGACTCTTACCTGGTGTCTGTTCCCCCAAAGGCACCTTGGGTGACATCCACGGTGGCCCCCTCAATGATGGCCCCCCCGGACCTCCAGGTGATGTTGGAGGGGGGGAGACTCGAGGAGGATATGCAAGATAAAGTCACAGGCGAACCCTCCTCCACCGTCCCAGGGGTCGCCGAGCCCTTCATCTCCCAGGGGGGAACTGCAAAGAGACAAAAGACACAAAAGATAGACTCGAGGACCTCGAAGAGAGAGAGAGAGAGAGAGAGAGAGAGAGAGAGAGAGAGAGAGAGAGAGAGAGAGAGAGAGAGAGAGAAATGTTTGTGGTAGAATGGGAGTGAAAGTAGCGTGGATCTTTTAAATGGGAATGAAACCAGATGGAAAAAATGAGGGGTAAAGACTTTGGAATTTATTAAAGAAAAACAACGACACATGAATCATCTAAAAGTGAAAGAAACTATATAAATGAAAGGACATGAAACACTGTCAAATATCTTAAGCACTCTGTTTTCAATAAAGCACTTCCTCATTACATTCAGTTTCATAATGCCTTCCATTTATTTTTATCTGAAAAGGAAATAAGAAGGATAGTACCTGCAATATAAAATGAATGAAACAATAATAAAACGCGAAGACGAAAACTATCATAGAAAATGCTAAAAGATTTTACTCCTCTCACAAGTAAGTATGCATACCTGAAACATACTAACATGTGCACACAAACAATATCTATATATGTGTGTGTGTGTTTGTTATGTGTGTCCACAAGTACAAAAGAAACGCACGCATATAACAGGCGCCAGTTTAAATTTTTTATTTTTTTTCAAAATTCGTTCGCCGAATATTAAAAGAGTTCCCTGAACTTCCTGCTAAATGTGTTACTTATGTTTGGCATCAACTTTATCTCGAGTGCTTTCAACATTTACAGCATCATCAAGGGACGAGCGCTTCTCCAAATCTTTCACATCTCTTTCATCTACTGTTACTCCTCTCCTCCCTTTTCTCCCTTTTACTTCTTCTTCGTCTTCTTCTTCTTCTTCTTCGTCTTCTTCTTCCAGCGTTTGAGCTGAGGTACGCAGAACTCAATTACTGACGTCAAACAGAACAATGGAGATTTGTAGCGTAAGTCTCCGAAGTACGGGCCACATTTCCCGGCCTGAGACTGTTTCAGAAAGAACGAGAGAGAGAGAGAGAGAGAGAGAGAGAGAGAGAGAGAGAGAGAGAGAGAGACTCGTGGAAAGATAAAAAGATATCTCATGGCACAAAGGTATGATTTCTGAAAAGGGGGAAGAAGACGAGCCAGTCCTTCTTTGCATCTTTTTATCTTTTATTTTATATATATTTTTTTTTTAAAGAAGCAAAGCACACAATAGCGGTACACTTACACATCCCAAGAAATTCTGTTTTGAACAAAAACGCAATACGCTGGAAACCGAGTTTGTACGAACAGTTAGTTGTTCCTGAAATCATCTGTGGGAATTTTTTTTTTTTTTTTTTTTTTTTTTTTTAAGGGAGCAGCCACTTTCAACAGAGTAATAAACAAGAACTAATGCGAAGTCCCATTTAAAGTTTTTTTTTTTTTAACACTGCAGCTTCCGTGTGAATAAACTGGTAAATATTTTAGACAGGCGCTTTACAAAAACGGATGAAATTTAAAAAGTGATATTAAAAGTCTTAAATTTCTAAAGACATTGCCACGTTAGCAGTAAACTACTGAAATAACACATCTGTGTTAGTATATGTTTACCACAACCAGTACTCATGCACAGTATATACAATTAAAACAAAACCCTTTGCTCATGTAATAGATGACAAGTGTATTAGTACTTTATTGCAATATAATACTTACACACACACACACACACACACACACACACACACCACCACACACACACATATATAATATATATATATATATATATATATATATATATATATATATATATATATACAGAGAGAGAGAGAGAGAGAGAGAGAGAGAGAGAGAGAGAGAGAGAGAGAGAGATAATGATAATTATCAATCATTCAATCTTGATAAACGGCTGTTGACTGTAACAGACACCACCAATAAAATTAGGTTTATGGCCAATAATAATATGATCTCTTTTATCATTCAAACTACAACTATTTTCACGTTACACCAGTTTCCGGTTGAGTGGATCTCATATTTTATCGCTTTGTCGCACCAGCTATGATCTTTCGTAAAACTCTACGCATTTCAAAGTTTTGCGGAGATGGGTAGGTTCACGAAAACAAAGTTTCAGAAACCGACAAACACTGTAAATTATTTCATGCTCTAACGAAAACAAGAGACTTGATAGGTAACGTCAATAAATTATTTCCCAAGTAAATTGTGTTGTACCCACACGGCCCTGTTCCTCTCTTTTATAAATCATTAGTAAAACGTATCAATGCTTCTTGACTCAGGTATTGTCTATCCAACATTTTAAGCTTTCATATCTATATACTTCAACTTACATCTCGCATCCCTTCGAAGGTGCTTCATAAATTTCTATATTATTATACTCAATTGTCCTTTCACTAGTATACAGTAACCAATATATGTTATGTTGTAGGCCTTCACTCACTGAAATTTCCTGTTCTTCTTCAGAATTCAAAAGTGAATCTATCGGACTGTCCAAAGGCTACGAATGTAGCCTTCTGCTCCCACCTCGTTTTAAGCATTAAGTTCGCGTGCTTGTCCTTCCCCCTGTTTACTCATTAAACGTTTCTCCTCATACTATGCAAATGTCCTCAGTATGACTCCACCTCTCACGGCATTCAACTGATTTAGTCGGTCCTCTGACTCCTCTCAACATTTAGATGCTTCCCTTTTTTTGTAGTCTTCAATGGGTTATGTCCTCTGAGTGTGTGTGACCTCTTCTGAGCTATGCTACATAAATCTATAATATTAGTTTTTATTATTCTATTCATAAACGCTTCATCTTATCATTTTTCAATAATCAATAAGCAAAAATTTATCTCGCATAAAATTACAGCCTCTATTTCGAAATGAATAATGATAAGTTATCTGTGTGTCTTCTGCCTCTATATAACTAGTAAAGCTAAATGAATGGTATGACACTGAGTTTCTCTTGTACAAGTATAACCTACTTCAATATGTTTTCATTTCCGAAGGTGATATTTTGTTAACATTAACCGTGGAAAAACTTATCTTTCATTAACATTACCTGTGCCAAAATTTCATCATTTGCATCAGCTGCAAAAGTTCATTATCTTTTAATATCAACTGTGCAAACACTCATCATCCATTAATATTAGCTAGGCAAAAATCGTCATTCGTTAACATTAATTGTGTAAAACCTCATCATTTTTGGCACTAAAAATGCAAAAAACTAATTTCTAACATACAATGTGCAAAAAACTAATCGTTTGTTAATACCCGCATTGCAAAAGCTCATAATCCGTTAATATCAACCTTGCAAAAACTCATCATCAAAGACAAGTATTATAAGAAGAATATATTTTGCGTCATTCCCACACTGCCTAACAAACATCAAAGTCACCAGCAGTCGCTACCCCAACCTTGTGCACGCAGTGACGTCATCTTTACCCCGCCATTATTTCAGTAGACCCCGCGATAAAAATCAGCGACAAAACGTACATTAAATTTAAAATTCTTTCTGCTGAATTGTCTGGGGGGTTTGTAAGCATCGTTGTTGGGTTCAAGAGCAGTTTTAAATACCACTTTGCCCTTTTCCAGATTAAGAATGAAAGTGTTTTATCGCTGGCGTCACAGAGCAAAAGCTCTTCGCGCAAAAAATGAACAAAGGAAATACTTAGTGTTTTACCTAACTTTCTAATACCTTGCATTAAGAAAGTTATTCTACTTCAAGCCAGCAAAGCTCTCCCGGTTAAAATAACAGTGCTCGACTTGCATAAAGACAAAACATGGCTCTCTCTCTCTCTCTCTCTCCTCTCTCTCTCTCTCTCTCTCTCTCTGTTGATATAAATGAAGATGAGAACAGTATATTTTTATCATCTGTTATAAATCAACAAGCCTTTAAATATCAATACCGTTGAAAGTATAAATAAATATATACACGCACACAATATTTATGTAAATATATATGTATGTATGTATTTATTCAGTTTACTATATTATATATATATATATATATAATATATATATATATATATATATATCTATATATATATAATATATATATATATATATATACTACACCTAAGCGTCCTATCTACTAGTCCAATCTCCTGACGCTTGGAAGACGAGAAAATGAATGAAAAGGTGACCTAAACAAGGTCATCCCATTCCTGCCGAGTTATATTCGAATAACTCTGAAACGAGTTACCAATACCAAAAGTATTTAGCGGATATGTAATCCTTTAATATTTCTCGGTAAATCAAGTATCGCTTCCATATCTTTGACCTAATCTCTATTCACAGCATCTTAACGAGTTTCTGAAGATCTTTACTGGGGTACGTTGATGAGAAACTTGAATGAATAGTGTTAAGTCGTGTCATCTAAAAGGGTATTACGATTGGATCAATACAATAATATAAAATATATCTACTTCCCATTACGCACCGTATTAAATTCGACTGGAATACAGTGAAACATTGGTAAGAAGTAACTTTTATCTGACGCAAATATTTAGTACAATAGGAAAGTGGATATACACATACTGAGAGAGAGAGAGAGAGAGAGAGAGAGAGAGAGAGAGAGAGAGAGAGAAAGGAATTGAACTTGACTCAAAGGCGCTAGGCAAAATAACACAGATTTCTCCTTAAGGACTCTTAAAGCCGTCAGACACAGCTGCATCACAAACGAACCGTGAAGACGTCCTTTTGCGACCAAGCTGCATTATATGTATATATATAATATATATATATATATATATATATATATATATATTATATATATATATATATGCATATATATATATATATATATATATATATATATATATATATATATATATATACTATATATATATATGAGATTTACAACTCTACTGATTACAGCTTCAAACGAGGCTTCGGTTGCCTGTTTTACACAATGTACGATCCTCGTTTTAATGTTTTTTAAAAAGAAAACGTTTCTGTTATTTTAAATGCGTCATGCTACTTGTTTGGTTTTAAGTTTCCTGCCTCAGCGCTCAATGTCGTGTCTCTCTCTCTCTCTCTCTCTCTCTTCTCTCTCTCTCTCTCTCCATACACACAAATATATATATATATATATATATAATATATATATATATAAATATATATATATATATGTTGTTTCATTCCTATTTTTTCCATATAAATATCCTCTTGTGTGGCAACATGCTTAGCAATTCAACATCCTTTTCGAGTTCTCCCTGTGTGAATAATAATAATAATAATAATAATAATAATAAAATCTAACGTTATTGACTGATTTCGTAACATGAACAAAAACTTATACTGAGTCCCAACAATCAACCTGGTTCTCCAGCTAATCACGTGTAAAAGCAAATCCAAAGAAACGTCATAAAATCGGTGAGCATAACTGCACGAAATGAAGGCATTTCAAATCAAAATCCGGCAACAATGATTAATGGGGGAACAGGTCTCCATGACGTGAAAGGCCGGCAAAGGAAAACGTCACCGAAGCTTTCTCGTCATGCATTAATTACACATTTTCCGAGACGAATAGAAACAGTCCGGGTGACTCCGAAGACAGTCAGTGGCACTCGCTATACATCAGGTCATTATCAACGCTTTTAGATATCTAAGTTATTAAAGGAGATGATAATCTGTCTCGTTATTGGCAAACGCTTCGAAATTCCCCAAGCTTTATAATAATAACTAATAATAATAATAATAAGATGCTTTATTTCGGCTCGGGGCCATATACATTGGATTATACAAAATACAGACGGTAGCAAACACAATCTAGATACATGTGAACATGATAAAATAGAAAAAGAAAATGAATAATCGGCACTTATCCACAAAGTAGCTGAGGTAGCATAAAAGCTAATAATCATCATACTGGTAATAACAGTAATAATATTGGTGAGAAAAAAAAAAAAACAAAAAAAAAAAATATGCATTGAGAGTAATAACAGATGGTGCTATATATATAACTCAAATTTCACTAGAGACCTTAGGTGGTTACAGTAGTCAGGTCCAGAGGGCTTAATACATAAATTAAATGTAAATAAAACTTTAACTTGATAGTAATCACAGTAATAATGAAAAATTAAAATATCAGCAATAAATGTAATAATGCCAAAAACTGCAGATGACATCTTGCCAATACAGAGATTAAGTCCTTTAGGGGACAAAGGCCTCATTTTCCACTCTTTCCCACAATTTTGATTTTCTTCTTGCTTCACTCCTTAGGATGCTTTGTATGAGCGAGTTGCTGCTGTTTCTCACTGCGGGTTACCAGACTGGGACATTGTTCGCACCTAACAATGATTTTTAAATTGTCCAGGTCTCTATGAACATCTGTGTGGCGGAGTGGTAGCGGGGAGTGTTGTGAGGCGTCTCAGAATGTCATTGTGCACAAACAGTGATGCGTCGCATGGTCTCTCGGGTATAGTTCGTCCGAGGGAACACCCATAGATACTGTAGCAGTACGAGCGGAAGAGCAGCAGTTTCACGTCTCGGTGACAGAAGGCAAACCTCCTTGCAATCATGTTGCCCGCTGCACATAGTTTACGACGCCTCTGTTCAATGTCTGCCGTATCTTTTTTAGGTCGTCGTGATAATGTGACCCAAGTACGGAAATTCGTGCACAAATTCCAGCCGATGGTTTCCGAGGAAAATTTGAGGTTCTGCAATATGCTTAAGCGATCTCGGGAGCAGCGACATGCATTGGGTCTTTTGGTTTTTTCGTTGTAGATTATATCAAATTCCTCTGCATATTGGCGGCAAGTGTCGATGAGTCGTTGGAGACCTTGCACTGATGGGGAAATCAGAACCATATCGTCGGCGTAACAGAGGTTGTTTATAGTTGTTTCATTGACAGTGCATCCGATTGGGAGCGAGTTCAGTTTTATCGACAGACTTATTTTAACCCAGACTTATTTTAACCCAGAACTGGCGACACGCTTTCGAAGACCTTCGGGTCCAACGCGAAGGTGAAAAGCAATAATTACCTTTCTACACGGACAAAAGAGAGAGAGAGAGAGAGAGAGAGAGAGAGAGAGAGAGAACAACGCAAATATTCTGTGAAATAATTTTTATGAACTTTATAAATTAACAGGAAGTTGTTTATCACGAGAATATGAAGAACACAAACATCAGCAAACGGAATCTATACCTACATTACCAACTCATATCCACTACATTTTACTGAGTTCCTTACTTACATTTTTAAAGAGCAAAATAAGATTTTTGTAGCAATAAATCTGAACACGAATCATGACGTCATTAATAAAGCGAACGAAAAAACATTACAATGTCGTAACTATTCTTGTATATGACGTACTACCTTATACCACATAATTACAAGTGCTGAAAGACAAAGAAAATAATAATAATAACAAAAACAAAACCGACAAGAATAAAACGGCCTTTTATCTCTTCATCGTC
>NC_087208.1:37031925-37046925 GCF_015104395.2 Macrobrachium nipponense | reverse complement strand
ATATATATATATAATATTATATATATATATATATATATATATATGTATATATATATATATATATATATATATAATATATATATACTTATACTATATATATTATATATATATATATATATATATACATATATATACTATATATATATATATATATATTATATATATATATATTCATATATATATAGATATACATATATATACATCTATATATATAGATATATACATATATATAGATGTATATATATAATATATATATATATATATATATATATATTATATATACATATAGATGAGACAACATCAAAACTAACCATATTAAAATCATAATTCAAATTTAAAACTATTCAATTTGTTTATAAAATCAACATTGTTTTTAACATTCGTGTTAGAAATATTTCCTACCAAAGGAGTAAGAATTTTTACAAGCCATTTAGATAAATTATACGAAACTGAGCCCACTGAACTAATGATTGGTCTGATAGGGTTATTGATTTTATGTGTCTTGACTAAACCATACATGTAAGGTAGGGAGGCGCATTGCGGTGTAAACTGTTTAATTAAATGGTCCAAGCCCTTCAAAATGGATTTAATTTGTTTATTAAAATGGGAGTTAACTGTCTGTGTAGGGTCAGACCTCAGTTTCGTATAAGTATCAGTGTCATTTAGCAATGTCATTATTTTACTTATATAGTCACTTTTATTCATAATTACCACTGCATTAGATTTATCTGCTTTTGTCACCTTCACTGTTTCGTCTTCTTTAATTTTCTTAAAAGCCTGGAGAAATCTCACGGGTACATTAGGGGGAGAAGGTTTACTCATAGCACCATACACAATACCTTTACAAATATTGATATCATCAGGGCATAGGTTTTGATTCAATTTTTCTAAAATAACAAAAGGATTTGAGATGTCGACACAGTCCAGGTTACCATTAAATACACCTAAGCTTAACCCATATCCCAAAGCCGCTGTCGTAGCACTATCCACTGGTTTGTCAGATAAATTAATCATGAAGTCCACGTTGGCATGCCTCTTTTGTTCATTACTACTCCAATCACCATCAAAATGTTAAATTCTCTGTTTTTTCTGGGATGTTCCTAAGGGCTTTACGTGTCTGTAGCCCGCAGTTTATTGACGCTGAAATTAAAACTATTTATGATATTGCATTGAAACTTAAATACCCAAGGACTTTTGTAGATGTGGCATGGAAAAGAGCTAGAAAAACATTTTATTCACCTAATGACAAACTTGAATTTAGTAAGCATAACATTCTAAAATTACCTTATGATGAAAGGTTTTTAGATATTCCTAGAATTTTAAAGCTTTTTAACATAAATGTTGTTTTCAGTAATATTAATGTCAAGAGTTTAGTAATCAAAAATTCTCCTAAAGATCTTCCAGGCTGCATATATGAAATTTCTTGCAAAAAGTGTGATAAAATCTATTACGGACAGACTGGCAAATCTCTTTCACAGCGTCTTAAGCAACATCAATATTCTGTGAGAACTGGGCAAATATCGAATGCATTATTTGTACATATGAGAGATTTAGACCATCCTATTAACTGGAGTCAAGCAAGAGCCTTAGTCCCATGTAATGACACAGTTAAAAGGAATATCATTGAATCTTGTTTTATCAAGTCAAATAATAGAAATGTTCTAAATTTAAGTCTTGGTTTATTTAAACTTGATGCTTTCATAATGAAAAAAGTTGTAGATAAATATAAGCAACAAAATTAAAATATATTCAGTTTTTACATGTTTTGGACTGTAAAGATACTTTGTAATTTCGGTTAGGGTCAGAATCTGTTTAAGTTTGTGACCGTGTGATATCCGATAATCCTGGATTATCCCTTTTAATTTTTACCCTTTTGATAATTAACCATCTGGTATTCCTGATCTTGTTTGTACCTGAGGCCTTCCTCTCCGATTGTACTTTAGTAGCTCCTTGACGATGTCTGAATAAAGACGAAAGCGCTTGGATTCCTGACTTTCATTTCCCGTGGTATTCGCTTATTATGAAGTCACGTGCATCTACTGTGATTTTTTCTAAGCATATATATATATATATATATATATATATATCCTATATATATATATATATATATATACATATATATATATTACGCCTAGGGTTTTTGATTAATAATATATTGCCAATATGTTCGTTGTGACCTATTGGAATGTGGAGAAGCAACGACCCAAGAAAGCTGATGAATAGTTTCTGTGGGTGGCGTGACATAAAACTGCATAGTTAGACAAGTCAATGTACTCAGTTCATGAACTCTTCTCAAAGTGCCTTTGTGAAACTGGATGCAGCCAGTAATTGTGAGGCGCTAACGAACTGTGCGTTCGTATGTGCGTGTGCGCCTCTTCTATTGAAAATGTTGGATACCCAAGTCTATGGGGGATTTTCATAGAGGCGTCTTCGAGAGAAAGGCAGGATGCCGTGGTGCTCACCGGGAGTGTCTCTTTATAATATAGTGCTTTAAATAGTCCGGCTGCTTGGGTGAGTTTGAACTGTTTAGCCAAAGAGTGGCTTGTTATCTATTTGACATTTTTATAAGGATATCCAATCTTTAATCTCTGATTGTTAAACTTGTGTGTGTACTTATGGAGTGTGTTCTATGTCTTTGAACAGACGGTTCTAGCAGAACCAAGATGGGGGACCGAGAGGGAGTCCCGATGGGGAAATAGACTTTTGGTGACTAAACACTATTCAGACATTTTACTGTTGGGGTTTTTAGGTTAGTCAGTAAGACTTGGATCATTATCTTTTGTTACTTAATAAATGTTTATCTTATGATGCAACTCTCTCATTTTGGTTACCTGTTAGAGTGGAGAGAAAGAGGTGAAGAGAGAGAGAGAAAGAGAGGTGTCAGTGCTAGAGAGAGGTGAGAGAGAGAGAGAGAGAGGTTTGTTTGTTGTTTGCCTTGACGCTCGAGTTACACATTTACCAAATGAATAATGAGGAAATATCCTCATTATATATATATATATATATATATATATATATATATATATATATATATATATATATATATATATATATATAGCGAGAGAGAGAGAGAGAGAAGAGAGAGAGAGAGAGAGAGAGAGAGAGAGAGAGAGAGAAATACCACAGATCATAAACATCACATAAAAACCGAGTAAGCTACGAAGTGCCAACAACAACTGTAAATCAATATTTCAATGGACGCGACAGATTCACGTACTCCTAAGGAAAAGAATTGTGCCATCCCGCTAACTAAAAGCCTCCTGAGAATTGTATTTCATATCTGCTTGTCAAATCAATACAAAGCGAGGCAAGGTTCTTGAAAAGAGGACCACTAACGTAAAGGATTTAGATCTCTGCCTGTATAAGTTGACGTATACTTAATGTTAAATGATCTTGGCTTATTTTCAAATCGGGAGACTGAAAATAGAAGATTTATAGACGTAATTCATAGAATTACGCGAATAGTAAGATGCTATAGTCGTGGAGAAATGACAAATTCGGCGTTCGATACATCATACCAGTTGGAATCAGTGTTTTTCCCAATTTCATAAGAAATAAAAAAGTTATTTTTCCCTTCCCTAGTATACTATCCTGCGCAACATACCCCCAGTACAGAGAGAAGCAACAAGTATTGAGACAGACAAATTAGTTGCAGAATAACTTTAATACGTGACACTTATAGAAAAGAAGGTTTTAAAATTATCCTGACGGAATTTGCTCTCTCTCTCTCTCTCTCTCTCTCTCTCTCTCTCTCTTCTCTCTCTCTCTCTCATTCAATTATCTCAAGTCCTTTACTCAACTGAGCCATTTGTGTGAGTGGCGAGTCATTGCAGAAGTTGGAATTGATCGTTGAATATGCAGATGGGAAGGAGAGCATTGAGAATTTGATTATGGTGATAAATAAGCTAAAAGTTTGGACAGACGAGAGTAATTGGTATATATATAAAAAAAAATTCCCCCCATCCCCCCCAACCCCCCTTCCAAGTTATAAGTTCGGTAGATCTCTTCTTTTCTCTCGAGTTCTATTTTACATAGAAATGGGCGACAACTCGAAGGCAAAGGAGGTACTGGTCCCTCTGACGAGATGAATGAAATGGTATGGAAATTTTTTTTTTTTTTCCTCCTCTGATATCAGGGAACACGACGTCCGCGTTCGCTAATACCGCCGGGGAATTGAATTAAGACTAAATCACTCACGAATTTTCAGAAATAATCCGACGTTTTCTTCCCTCTGACGGGAACCGACCGGGGCTGATTTGCCTTCGGCGCGCCGGAATACCTAATTATAAACCCTTAATTCATACCAAATAGATAATGGAGATGCTCTTTCAATAAGGGGAAAAAAATGATAAAAAAAGGGACTAAAAACTCCCTTTACATCGTGTGGCTGGATATTATCTAATTTACGGGCTTCCATTATTGGAAATTAACGTCAAACATTATGGAAGGACCGGAATAACTCGCGTCACAAACTTCAATTCATTTCTTACGCTGTGATTCGTAAAGTTTAGACTCCACTCGTCAGATAGAGAGAGAGAGAGAGAGAGAGAGAGAGAGAGAGAGAGAGAGAGAGAGAGAGAGAGAGAGAGAGAGTATTTCCTTTCTGTCCTGATTCAAAAGTCTAGACTCCACTTTTGACTACGTATTGATTTTTCCTTGGCTGCTAATATGCTTACAATGGGCGTTTCCTTAAATATGTTATTTTTTATTGAATATAAGACAACTCTTAAGGGAAATATACGCACATCCCAAAACGTACCTCAACTATACCTGAATCCTTTTTTTGCCTTACATGAAGAAGACGAAAGTCTGGACTTGAACGGAGCTGTATGTTAATAATACCGCGGTGTTGCTTATTGAAAAGAGCATTTGTGTTTCCGCCGAGTACGTATATACATACATACACACACACACACACACTAAGCGCGAACAATATTAGCAGGATGGGGGAAATGAAACACAAGGTACTTAGACCCTTCGTATTTCCCGATGCCTTGATCGGATTAACTGAAGGGAGGAACGAGTGAGCTTTCGGCTGTTTATTGTTATTGACGATTAAAAAAAAAAAAACTCTTGAAACATATATATATGAAGTCTGAGGAGTGGCAACGCGAATATTATGTATACTACAACAAGCTCGTACGCCGCCCTAGTAGTTAGGGGAATAACATATTTCATGAGCTTTCCTTACTTTGTAATGGAGGGATGATGGAGGAGGAAACCTGGAGCAATTATCTACTTCAGGGCCAGAGGAAGAGAAGAATAATTTGGGGAAGGAAGGAGTGGAAAAACAGAAGGAAAAAAAGAAGGGTATAAGGAAGTATACAGTACCAGGAAGAAAGAGCAGCACACAGACTTATAAAAAAATTGCGAATATTTCCACAGATCGAACATAAGAGATTGGTAGATCAGCTGGTATCAAAGTCCTTCTTGGAGGCCAGGATGGTCTTATGGCCAACGGAACACTTCGCAAACTGTACTCTTAGTGAAAAGACGGCAAAATACAGTTCATTACAAGTACTCGTACATATCTAGTTATTATTATTATTATTATCATTGTTATTATTCAGTAGATGAAATCTATTCATATGGAACAAGCTCTAAGGAGCCATCGACTTGAAATTCAAGCTTGATATAATGTTCATTAAGAAGTAAGAGGAAGTAAAGGAAAAATCCAGAAAGAAGAGATCCCACAAATCAAAGAAGCAAAAAAAAAATCTTTGATAAAGAGATAAAGGAGGCTATGTGATATCTCTAAAAGCCGAAAAACTTAAAACAGCCGGACGTGTGGGAAAAGAAAACGAAAGTATGGAAGAAAGCAGTGGAAAAATCAACATGAGGTACTATTGAGCTTGACGAAGTTAAGGAACTCGAAATTCGATATGCTCTCAAAATCAGCGTTGATGGATGATAAGTATATTAAGACTGAATCAGAGCGAGGGCGAATATAAAAAAGACAAAAAAAACCATTGACGGCTGAATTATCTGCCAAAGTATGAATGAAAAAGTGATCGAGAGCGGAAGCACTGGCATAGAGAAATAGCAAAGTAAGGTGACAGAGCAGGTCCGGGAAAGCGCCGCTGGAAATAATAAAGGAAGGATGTATTGGACTGCAACAATAACAGATATAATTAAAGTCTACATGGAGGGAGAATAAGCCCCTGGAAGGGGAATGAGACCTTAAAAAAACACAGAGTACAAATTCCCTAACTAACTATGTATATACATGTTTCATACAATGCAACGGCCGAAGGGTTACCCAATGACTTTATTTAAATAAGGCAGAAGGGAAAGAAGAAATGTGGAGACTAGGCCCCAAAGGAGCTATTCCAAAGTCCTCCCTCAAAAGAGAGGTTACAGGTGTCAAATAAAGCATACCATATTTCGGCAGTGACGGGGAGGTAGTGTGAATATTAAATGAGGGGGGGGGGGGGGGGGGGGGGGGGGGGGGACCATAACCTGTCTGCATTATGGAAATATACTTCATGAACGTGTGTGTGTGTTTGTAAGCAAACATTATCCTCATCATCATCATCACTATTCAGTAGATGAAACCTACTCATATGGAACAAGGCCCACCAAAGGGGCCACTGACTTGAAATTCAAGCTTCCAAAGAATATTATGGTGTTCATTTGGAGGAAGTAAGACGAGGTAAAGTGGAGTACAGATAGAAGAGATTCCACTGATCAAAAGAGATATAATGAGTTAATACATGGATAGTTACATAAAAAATATTAAAATACAAGAAGAATACTAGCTTGAACTTCAGAAGTTCCAGTTCCTCGAAATCCTCCTGGGAGGCTGTTCCTTTCTCATTTAAAAGTATGTCTACCAATCCGTTGAGATAATCTAAGAGGAGAGACTGTAATTTGTTATCTTTAATGCTTCTTCCTCTGTCAGGTAATCTCAGGTGTACATCGTCGTCTCCCTTCAATTACTGAGGCTTCTGGGTTATTCTATACACTTCATTTAGTTGTCTTACGCTGAGGATGACCATTCAACTCGTGCTTTCACATCTTGGGCTGTACCATTAAGTCTCTGTATCAATATCCCAACCCAAAGTCCTCTGTACATAACAAGCCAATAAAGTCTCTGTACAAGTAAGAACAACAAACTCTATGGGAACAGAACCAACCAACAAAGTCTCTGTACATCAACAAACAGCTTTTGTACAATACCCACCCCAACAAAGGTCTCTGTACAACAGCCAACAAAGTCTCTGTACAACAGTCAACAAAGTCTCTGTACAACAGTTTTGTACAATACCCAACAAAGTCTCTGTATAACAAAAAACCAAACAAAGTCTCTGTACAACAGCTTTTGTACAATACCCAACAGAGTCTCTGTACAATAGCCAACAAAGTCTCTATACAACAGCCAACAAAGTCTCTGTACAACAGCCAACAAAGTCTCTGTACAACAGCTTTTGTACAATACCCAACAAAGTCTCTGTACAACAGCCAACAAAGTCTCTGTACAACAGCTTTTATACAATACCCAACAAAGTCTCTGTACATTAGCCAACAAAGTCTCTGTACAACAGCCAACAAAGTCTCTGTACAACAGCTTTTGTACAATACCCAACAAAGAATATTATGGTGTTCATTTGTAGGAAGTAAGACGAGGTAAAGTGGAATACAGAAAGAAGAGATTCCAATGATCAAAAGAGAAATAATAAGCTATACATGGATAAATACATAAAAAAATATTAAAATACAAGAGGAATACTATCAGGGTAGTAATGTATTTTTAAGCTTGAACTTCAAAAGTTCCAGTTCCATGAAATCCGTCTGGAAGGCTAGTCCATTCTCATTTAAAAGTATGTCTACTAATCCGTTGAGATAATCAACGAGGAGAGACTGTATTCTGTTATCTTTAATGCTTCTTCCTCTGTCAGGTAATCTCAGGTGTACAGCGTCGTCTCCCTTCAATTACTGAGGCTTCTGGGTTATTCTATACACTTCATTTAGTTGTCTTACGCTGAGGATGACCATTCAACTCGTGCTTTCACATCTTGGGCTGTACCATAGTCTCTGTACAATAGCCAACAAAGTCTCTGTACAACAACCAATAAAGTCTCTGTACAACAGCTAACAAAGCCTCTGTACAACAGTCAACCAAGTCTCTGTACAATAGACAACAAAGTCTCTGTACAACAACCAATAAAGTCTTTGTACAACAGTCAAAAAAAGTCTCCGTACAACAACCAACAAAGTCTCTGTACAACAGCCAACAAAGTCTCTGTACAACAGCCAACAAAGTCTCTGTACAACAGCCAACAAAGTCTCTGTACAACAGCCAACTACATTCCTCCTTGTTACTCTAACACATTCGCTTATTTCATCATCATAAGGTTTTATGTATTCATTAATCTACCTTTTAAACCTACGGTTTTTTCAGTCAGTTCTTCCCTGATCTTTTTTTTCATACAAGGTCATACTAGACCGTGTAAGCTAGCTTCATGAAATTTTTTGTTGTTTTGGATTATTCCATACAAATTCCGGTGACTCTGAAATATAATGATAACAAACAGGCAGATATAATTCTGAAATTCCCCTGATTTTCAATACGGAATCTCTCCGCTGAAGTCGGAAATTTCCCCTTTCAACCTAGAAACTTCCCCATTCTAATATCAAAAGTACCCTCCATTAAGAGGTCGATCAAATTAAACGACCAATATGCAACACGCAAATTAGTCGAATTACTGAGTAATTCATCAGGGTATAACTAATAACAACATCTGTTTACGTGTGAGTGACAAGATAATGCAGATGGAACTGAAGGCACAAATTCTGTTGAGTACTGAGTAATTATAATTTGGGAAATCTTGTCAGTTGCATAAACAGGAATTCTGTTTCGAAATGCGGAGATTCTGACTATTGAAGTCCTCTCATCTGAACACACGACGTAAAAGCAACATCGATAAAATTAGCCAATAAAAAATACTTTAAAGATAAGAAACAAACTTGAAAGAATAAATACTGCCGACTTACAGAGTACTTTCAGCCTGGACGAAGTCGTGAGAGGAGTTTCTGTTGCTGGATTGGTGACCTCACATGTGACCTTCGCCCCGTTGTCCACCGGCGTGACCTCGATCTCGGCCCTCGCTAAGGTCACGTTACCTTCGTGTAACAACTCCGTTACGATTTCCTCGTCTTCTTTGTATATCCTGTGGAGATAAATGACGCGAGAATGACAATGGGTACCTACCATTCAATTTCTAATTCCTTGTGTTCTCAAGAGTAAAGAGAATATGATCAAAGGAATGTAGTTCTATTTGAATTATGGGTTTCTTACCTAATATATATATATATATATATATATATATATATATATATATATATATATATATATATATATAGATATGTATGTATGTCTAGGCAACAGGCATCCACAGGTAGCCACATTCGAAAAATAGGAAATTAATTAAATTAAAAACTATATCCCTGTGTTTTAGCTCATGTGCTCTTTATCCTTGAGAATGCAAGGAATTAGAAATTGAATATATATATATATATATATATATATATATATATATATATATATATATATATATATATATATATATATATATATATATATATATACTATATATATATATATATATCTATATATACTATATATATATATATATATATATATATCTATGGCCAATTAGCATCTTAAAACGTAAAATCCATCAATTTTTTCGGGTCACTTTAATCATGCAAAGCAACACAAACAGATTCTATACAGTGACCCTGATCGATAGTATAAAGGAATCCCCTAATCTTTCAATTCAACACAACGATACCTTCGCATCGTAGACAGGCCTAGCACTTCGGTACAAATGAAATAGGTCTACCGTTGGAATTAAACAGAGATCATTGGAATTAAACAGAGATCATAATTGATGGTGAACGTTCTAGATAAAACACATTCATTCTGGCCTACAACCGCTGACATCTCATTTACTTAGGTAATATATTAGAAAACAAGGCCAACCATATTACAGTGTTTCCAGGTATGGGCAACAGTTTCATTTTAGAGAGAGAGAGAGAGAGAGAGAGAGAGAGAGAGAGAGAGAGAATACCAATCAGGCAGGTGATGGCCTCCTTTTGGATTCGCTTGATTGTTTTCATTGTTTTTTTTTTGGGGGGGGGCCATTTTTTGTTTACAAATTCATTTGCTAAACATGGATAACAGCAAATAACGCTAAATGCCTCTTTTTCTTTCCAGTTAACTGTGCGTTTCAAAATCCTTTGAAGACTTGGTGTTACGAACATTTTCACACTTATGTACTCCATGCTGACAACTTACGCACAAAAATAGTGTCCGGGATAAGTGCTTTATTAAAACATTAGCGGGTATAACCTCAAAAGACCACACTCCTGATGACAATAGTGCGGCTCTGGATTTTTTTAAAATTAAGGCCGAGCTTTTTAAAGATTTTTGCGTCTCTAAGAAAAAACAAATTACTATTAAACAATCCCATAGATGACAATTTACAATACGGCTTATCTCAGCCAAAGAAACAAGATTTTCAGTGTTGATTAAATATTGTCAAATCGCATTATAATTACCGATATATCTCGGCTCAATACTCATTTCTAGACATACATAAAAATGCAGGTGAACTTTAAGCAACTGTTGTAACAACGCTTAAATTTTTTTTTTCAAATTCTGCCTGCAGAAATTTATGG
This sequence comes from Macrobrachium nipponense, assembly GCF_015104395.2. Lineage (NCBI taxonomy): Eukaryota > Metazoa > Arthropoda > Malacostraca > Decapoda > Palaemonidae > Macrobrachium > Macrobrachium nipponense. Next base: position 37,036,242 of record NC_087208.1, on the reverse strand, counting down.
TGTACGAAATTCCAAGGAAGTTAAAAAATTCTAACGCTACGTATCTCATTTTCGCAAGTGATTAAGGTCGCCTGGTTTCTGCATATTTATGCTCGTACGAAACAGCAACACTGGTAGAAGAAAATGAACGAGGAATTACAGAATCTCGTTTAAAAAGTGGAGCAATGAAGTGAATTAGTTCTTTTTGTATTTTCAATCTGCGAAAAACAGATTTAGAACTTTATATATATAACATTATATTCCATGGAAATACAAACACAAAATTAAGACCCAAACGAAATGATATAAATAAAAATAAATAAATAAAAAACAGAATAAAACTCAACAAGGGAAGCAAGAAGCTTTCATCCTGGAAATCGTGTTCCAAGGCAGAATTAACATACTATACCATCAAGAAACGAAGGAGGAGGAGGAGGAGGAGGAGGAGGAGGAGGAGGAGGAGGAGGAGGAATGCTCTTCGGACGCTGCTATATTCGAGCGGAAGAGATCTGCATTTCGCGTTCTTACAAGTCTTTCTTAAGATATGCAAAGCTTCTTCTTCTTCTCCTCCCAAAATAATGATATGCATCGCGATGGCACTCACTTTCGCGGGGTCCTTACTCGATTTTCGCCCGATTTCTTTTTCTCGCTTGAAAAAAAATGAAAGTATATAATTCTTTATTAAGTGATTTGAATCTCTTTAGGACGATTTTTCGCCCTGTTCCTTTTTCCTCGATTCAAAATACAACTGATTCTTTGTTCAATAATTCTAAGTACTGTAGCAAACTTTTTTTGGCCACATTTATTTTTTCTCACTTTAAAAAAAAGAATTGATTCTTTATCAAATAATTCTTATTATTTTAACATACGTTTTCCCTTATTTCGTTTCCCCTCACTCCAAAAAAGAATCTGCTACTTTATTAAATAATTCAGATTATTTAAGCAGAATTTATCACTTTAAAAATGATTAGATTCGTTATATAAATTAATTCAATTATTTTGGCATAATTTTTCGTCATAATATTTTTACCTCACTTCACAAGACATCTGACTCTTTATTAAGATTTAATTACTTTAGCATATTTTTTTGCCATACTTCAGTTCTCTCGCTCCAGAAAATACCATCTGTTTCTTTATTAAAGCATTCCAATTATTCCAGCATACACTTTTGTTTTATTCCTTTTTCGACACTAAAAAAAGATATTTGATCCATTTAGCAAGAAATTCTTATTATTTTAAGCATACTTTTTTGCCCTATTTCTTTTGCCTGCCTTACAAAGATATCTGATTCTTTTTAAATAATTAAATAATTCTAGCTATTTCATCATACCTTCTTTGCCCTATCTATTTGTCCTCACTTCAAAATAATTAAGATTATTTAGCATACTTTCGCACTTTTAAAAATGATCTGATGCTTTTAACACGCTTTTTTTTTTTTTTTTTTTTCTTTTTTTTTTTTTTTTTTTTTTTTTTGCTCTATTTCTCTTTCCTCACTTTAAAGGACATCTGATTCTTTAATAAACAATTTTAATCATTTTAGACACCACTTCTCCCCCTACCCCCCCCCCCCCTCCCCCCTCCCCCACCCAACCCACAATGTCGTTACGACAAATTTCATCCACCTGTAGAGTCGAGAGTCGCTTCAGATGAAAGAAAGTGAAGGAGGGAATTTAATTCAATTACGTCTGAATCCAGAACATTACAGTTAACTTCCTGCTCCTGTCATTACGCTGCGTTTCATCGACCTTTGGAACGAGGAGGAGGAGGAGGAGGAGGAGGAGGTTTAGGAGGACGGAGGAGGAGGAGTTTTAGGAGGAGAGGAGGAGGTATGGAGGAGGAGGAGCAGAAGCAGCAGCCCTGGATGAAAAAGGCCTCACGAACAAAATTGAATTCAATTACGAATCAAATCCAGATAATTATAGTTATCGTCAGGGTATATGACTCTTAATCATTTCTATATTAGGTAACCGTTGGGAAATGTTCGAATCTATCATTTTTGTTATTAGAGTTGGATATCAACTGAGCACTTTTGATGAAACTTATAACGAGCTGTTTAGGAAGATAATTAATATATACACGACACATACAGGACAGCTCACGAAGATTTTTAATTCCATCAGTTAAGTTAAAAGTTTATAAAGTCTTTTACATGGCATTTTTTTGAGTAGTCGCAGATTGTCCTAAGTTTAAAGGGCAACATACGGAAGAAATATTATCTCACCTGTGCAGGTGAGAAGCCAACATCCCCTTAGAAGTAATTAGCATTTGGGGGGAAGGGGATGTCAAATGGAATCAAAAGTAGACATGCCATATAAATAATAACAGATTAATTTATGTATTTTCCGCACATGGGAACGCTGATAAAAAAAGTTAGTTTTTTTTTCCTTTCTTATAATATTCTACTAACAACCCTGTAAACCCAAGAGAGAAACCAGCCTGCAAAGAGCGACATGTACAAGGAAAAGGTGATTTTCTTCGCATTTCACAATTAAAAAAAAAAAAGTTATTACTTAATAGTGACGTTAGCTTTAGCTTCGAAAAGACGCACAATAATAAATATTACTTTTTACAATGATACTGGCAGCGCCCAAACGTCAACGGAAGTTTTCTTCAGTGCCTTCAAAATTTCTTACCTGATTTTCGGCGGTGGGTGGCCCCCAATGCTGAGGCAGGTCAGGTCAAGAGTCGTTCCTGACACGATTTCGCTCCGGAGGTCATTTTCGAATATGGGCCGACCCGCCGGCCCTGAAATATAGAGCAGAAAACATGATCAGCTGAAAGTGGATTAGAAATTAATTTACATCACAAGAAAATTCTTTACACTAAAAAAAGTAAGAATAATAAAAGGGTTTTGTGTATCTGTGGTAGAGATAAAATCTAAAGACAGGAATTTGAGTATTTCAGATAAAGTTATGAACTGCAATGGTGGGAAGGGAAACTAATAGAACAGATGAATTTTTCAGAAACAAATTCTGAATCAGGACATCCAGTAAATATCAGGGTAAGTATTCCTTGCTTTTATGCACATCGAAAAGCTTCAAAAATTAATACAAATATTCACGACAGTTCAGGGTAGGAACAAATATATACAAAAGACAAGTAAAAATCGTGAATAAACTCTGGTTTTTACAAACTACATGAATTAATATCAAAAGATAACAAGAGTCAATCACTTACGAGTTATGATAATGACTTTTTTAGTCTTGACGACCTCGTCTATGGTTGGGTTGATGGCCCTGCACTCAACGTGAATCTCCGTCGCATTCCGGGAGGTCACCACGTACTCGCTCAGGACAGAGGAGGTCATCCACCCGCCGGTGTCTGCCTTCTCCGCGACGGATTTGCTCGTCTCCATGACCTCTCCTGTGAAGGATGACGGAGGTCATGTAAAAATAAGAATCTTCGTAGGGTGTCAGAGCCGTCAGTAGACCTCCTGTGGTGCACTGTGGGCTGCCTGTTGTACCCCCCACTTTTTGGACTTTCATTTTGCATCTATTCCTGTTTCCTATCCTCAATTTTGCTGCCCAACCTCTCTAACGATGACTTCTTAGTCCAACTGTGGGGATTCATCCAAGTTCCCCCTTTGGATCTTTGTGATTCATCTCATTTATTTCTTGTATCTCTTTACCTTACTTTTTTTTAAGCCATAAAAACTGAATGAACCCCAATGCCCCAGCGCTTGGCTTGGCAGCCTAAATTAAATTTTAAAAAAAAAAAAAAAAAAAAAAAAAAAAAAAATTAAAAACAAATCTGTAAAGAATCGCTCTGATAAAGGGAAATTCTTACAAACCTGATGCAAAGAAAAAGTGTGGACAGACAAATGAACTTCAAATTAACGAAACTATCAATTACAAAAAGAATCAAACCTGTTGACATTAAAGAACTCGGGAGTAGGCCCCACCAGGCAGAAGTTCGTGTCTACAGAGAGTGAGTGAAGTGAGAGAGAGAGAGAGATGTTGGCAGATATTTACGCATTCACATCCTGAGTAGTTACGTCAATAATGACGCTTTACGGCCCATTTGGTCGGCCATCAACTTTCTTTACATCCATAACCATAATTCCGCAGAGACATCACCACATCAAATAAGATCACCAAAACATAAAACGTCCAAGAGGGGAAAATGTCAGAGGGCTGCCCACCCCACCCCCCAAAAATACCAGCCCCCCCCCCCCCCTCTCCCCCAAATAAAGAGTAAAACCGCGTTGGAAGCAGAGGAAGACAGATAAAATGGAGTCAGAGTAAAAAGGTTAAAAACAGCCAAGAAGTACAGGAGGAGGACATAAAACTACCTGCCGAGTGAGGACCAATGAAACGGAGCCATAAACCACACGGTATA
>NC_087208.1:36986925-37029425 GCF_015104395.2 Macrobrachium nipponense | reverse complement strand
CTGATCGACTTATTTCCAAAACTTAAAAAACTTGAAACAAAATTATTTTCCAAAACTTAAAAACAAGTGTTTTGTGTTCCAAAACCTGAATTTTTTTTTCAAAAACTTAAAAAAAATAGGTTTTGTGTTCCAACACTTGAAAAAAAAATTGTTTCCGTAAACTCGAATTTTTTTCCTAAAACTTAAAAAAAAAAAAAATTCCAAAACTTAAAAAAAAATTTTTTCTGAAAACTCGAATTTTTTTATTTTGTTTTATTTTATTTATTTATTTTTTTTTAAACTTGAAATAAAAATAAATTTTGCTTAACTCACAGAAAACCCTGAGGGTGACATTGGCGGACAGAGACTGTTCCATGAGGTCGTTGGTGACGCTGCATTCGTAAACAGCGCCGTCTTCCTCGGCCGTGACAGCCAGCTCGTGGGTGTTGATCACGCCCGTGGCGTCTGTCGTCGTGGTATCATCTACCAACTGACCTCCGCGGTACCACAGTACCCAAGGGCGCGGGTTGCCGCCCGTGACTTTGCAGCTGAGAGTTCGTCGCTCGCCTGCGCGGAGGTCCTCGCTGTTGTCGTAGCCTGTTATGACCGGGTTTCCTGGTGGATCTGTGGAGGGAAGAGAAAGGGATTTTGAATGAAATAATATTCAGTTATCGAAGTAACTAAAAATAGTTGGTCCTAATGAACTCCATATTCTTTAGAAGCTTGAATTTCAAGTCAGTGGCCCCTTTAGTGGGCTTGTTCCATATGAATAGGGTTCATCTTCTGAATAAATAATAATAATAATTAATTAATAATAATAATAATAAATTAATAATAATAATTAATAATAATAATAATAATAATAATAAAATAATACTTAAGAAGCAGACCCTCTCTCAAGCATACTTTATTAAAAGAAATGGCTACTTCGGCAGCGTCACGCTCTTAGAGATTCTTCTCTATTTTTCGACTATTCGAAAAAATAGAGAAGAATCTCTACAAACGTAACGCTGCCTAAGTAGCCAAATAATAATAATAATAATAATAACTAATAATAATAATAATAATAATAATAAGAATAATAATAATAATAATGTCCTGAAAAGGAACCTGGAAAAACTAGATGGCGAAGTAGCTCCAGGACTCATGCAGAAGAGTGTGCTCCTAGCTAAAGCACATACAGTGAGAAAAGTGACTGACACCTAAGGAGGCAGGATACAACCCGGAACTCCAACACTTAAAAAAAAAAAAAAAAAAAAAAAAAAAAAAAAAAAAAAAATGTCGAATAGGATGGCTGTGAGAAGAAAAAAAAAAATAATATCCGGAAAATAATTTCCTGTCACAACCGCTCTGCACTTTCTATGGATTTTGACGATGAATTCTCTACGGATGTTGATTAGATTCCTCTTTATTAGAGCGACAATCAAGAACCATTAAATACAGCGTTACTGTTACCTCTACGCCTCATGAACCTGTCGGGTATCAAATATCGACAATATATGCATACTTATGTATACGCACCCACAAATCTGTAAGTATACACACAAGTAAACGTAAGCTCGCAAACACACGCACACATATATATGTGTGTGTATATATATATATATATATATATATATATATATATATATATATATATATATATATATATCTATATATATCTATATATATATATATATATATATATATATATATATATATATATATATATATATATATATATATATATATATATATATATATATATATAGATATATATATATATATATATATATATATATATATATATATATATAAACACGAACACAATCCCCAATAATCCTCTTTATGAAAGTAAGTTCCAGTAACAAATTAGTAAGCATTCTGACCCGAAAGAACACTTCCTAACAGAACAGCGAGCAAATAAAAGCCACATCATCTGAAAACAATTCTTTTATTAGGAGCTTTCGAAGTCCAATGGGAAATCGCCAATTTCCTCCCAATCGATCTGTTGAGCTAAGACAGGGAAGCCGCGGGATGACTGCTTTATCTCGTGACATAACCATAAAACTGGCTCATTAACCACGGGAGAAAATACGAAAAAAAGTAAACAAATGGTTTGCTCAGTGGAAAAATAAAACACGAGCGAGTCGGACACACTTTTTATAGTCTGTCTTGGAACCAGCTTTCCAAAACGGGATTGTGGGCAATGAAATGGTACTGGCTGAGTGCTGATGAGTGTGGTCGTCAAATTTAACGTTCATCTGTTCAGAAATACGTGCTGGCATAATCTAGAAACTATGGCGTATTGTGAATATAATATGACCCTAGTGGAAATAGGTCTTTCTCTGCGATATCTAATATTTTTTACGCTTTCAGGTATGAAAATATATCAGATAAGATTTCCGTGGACAAACCTCTGCTGACACTTTGGAGTTACATTAATGTACAAAGTAAAAACGAACATATAATGAATTGATTTCAAGATTCCGGTAAGTACGTGTTGATACTCTTTCCATTCTCATGGGATAATCTTAAAAATTTTTTATGCTTTCAGGTATGAAAATATATCAGATAAGATTTCCGTGGACAAACCTCTGTTGACATTGAAGTTAATTGAATGTACAAAGTTAAAACGAACATATAATGAATTGATTTCAAGATTCCGGCAAGGCATATGCTGATACTCTTTCCATTCTCGTGGGATGATCTTAAATAAAAACAAAAGAAATGAAACACACGAAGTTCCTTGATAATCTTCTTCTAGGGACCGATACCACAATGACGCAGTCTTCGACGTAACTCACCGCGAAATTAAATTTAAATTTCAAAACAGTTTTCGTAAATTATATACCAACATTACAGGTGCTAAGCAAATGGTTCCTCTCACGAAGTATCTTGCAAGGCCGGATGTATTGTCTTCTGCATTTATACTTTGGCGTCTTCCAAAGTATAGTTGTCTAACTTCCTCAACTTCACTCTGCTCCAATTCCCCCATTCTGTCTCAATACAGAAAGGCGACTCACTGGCCTTGTAAGATTGCAGTATAAGTTAAAATAATCATTGCGTAAATAAATGCAATGAATTAAGCGCTGTTTGATTTCAGAGGAGAAGAGAGTTTAAAAATGATTTCGGAAGTACACAAGACAACACTCGGTAAACCCTCCTCCCTTCCCTTATGAAAATATAGGAAATCCCCCTCCCCATTAAAAATCAGAAATTTCCTCACCCTTAAAAATCGGAAATAACCCTCCCCTTAAAAAATCGGAAATCCCAAATCCCCTCTTAAAAAATCGGAAAATCCCCCCTCCCCCCTTACAAAAAAATCGGAAATCCCCCTCCCCTTAAATAATCGGAAATCCACCTCACCCTTAAATGATCGGAAATCCCTTCCCTAAAATAAATATCGGATATTACCTCCCCTACAGAAATATCGGAAATCCCTTCCCTAAAATAAATATCGGATATTACCTCACCTACAGAAATATCGGAAATTCATTCTCCTAAACTATATCGGAATCCCCCTTCCCCTAAATTAATATCGAAAATCCCCTCATCCTTAAAAATATCAAATTAAAAAAAAGAAAAAAAAAAAAAAAAACCCTCCCAATGAAAAATATCATAAATCCCTCTGCCCGAAAATATTTTCGGAAATCCCCCTCATCCTTAAAAAAATAACGAAAATCCCCCTCCCCTATTAAAACACAGGATATCCCCTCCCGTAAAAAATCGAAAATCCCCCTCCCCCTTGAAAAATATCGGAAACCCCCCTCCCTTTTATATGAAAATATTCTTATTTACTATTTTTGCTCCAGACCGCAACAAAAATAAATGAAAACCTCGTATCGGGTTCTGTCATATTTTGACATTTTGAACTTTCTCTCTCTCTCTCTCTCTCTCTCTCTCTCTCTCTCTCTCTCTCTCTCTCTCTGCATTTGACCTTTCCAAAGATCAGACGAATATTGCCAGGTGCATTATAAGCTTTGCCGTCAAAACAAGATATATATGAACTGCGGTCACTCTCGGTTCCTTTCTGCCATGAATAACGCAAAATGCCAGTGAGGTAACGCAACACGTCGGGCGTAAGTTGGAAATGTCTGTTTTTACTGTTGATCGGCAGCGTTTTCATATTTGCTGCTTGGAAACTGGAGTTTTCGTGATTGCTGCGGGGTAAACTGGACTTCATCCGTAACTTTACAAAGATTTTGAGCCATTTCAATATCTTAAAATATTAATTACGGTTATCTATACGGAAGGTTCTACCTTATAAAACAGCAGAAGTTATCCGTACATTTACTTTACATATTGCTCTGAACAACTCGAAAATATTTAAACGCTTAAGATTATGACTTTTTGAGAAAATATGCTACCCAATATTGATCCTTTTCGATATTTTAAAGTTTTAATAAGATTTCATCAATAGGGAAGATTTCACCTAAAAAAAAAAAAAAAAAAAAAACAGGTTATCTGCACATTTCCAATAGATATGTAAACAATTTAAAATTATGACATTTCGAAGTATACTTTAAGGGTTTTATGTTATTTGGATATCTTAAAACTTTAATAAGATTTTATCAATATGAAAGATTCTTCCTCATGAAACAACAGCAGTTATCTGCATATTCCTCTTAGTTACAGGTATCAAGACCTCTAAAATATTTAAATGATTAAAAAAAAATTATGGAAGTTATGAATATGGGAGATTTGAACTTATAAAAAAAATGGAAAAGATCTGCAAGTTCCTTTAGAAACGGCTATCAATACTTGGAAAATGTTACACGTCTAAAATGATGACTTTCACAGGAGAGAAACATTCACTTTCAGAAGTAAATAAACATTTATTTAAAGTTGAAAATGATGACTTTCAGAGGAGAGAACCATTGATTTAAAGTTAAAAATTTTGACTTTCAGAGGAGAAAACATTTATTTAAAGTTAAAAATTATAACTTTCAGAGGAGATAAACATTTCTTTAAAATTAAAATTTATGACTTTCAGAGGAGAACAACATTAATTACCAGTTAAAAGTAATGACTTTCAGAGGAATTAACATTAATCTAAAGTTAAAAATGGTGACTTTCAGAGGAGAAAAGCGTTCATTTAAAGTTAAACATTTCGATTTTCAGAGGAGACAAACATTCCCTTCAAACTAAAGAGATTAAAACCTGATTTGATTTCATCCGCACATTCCACCTGGAATCGGGTCATGCCAGAGAGAGAGAGAGAGAGAGAGAGAGAGAGAGAGAGAGAGAGAGAGAGAGAGAGAATAAAACCAGTTCCAACGACGCAGCGAACATTTTACTTTCGTCGTAAAGAAGGATGATTCTTGCGACGAAATCATGCGACCGGCAGAAAGTAGCAATTTCTTTTGAACTCCGAAAAGGATACTCGTGTTTTTTTTTTTTTTTTTTTTTTCTCCTCCTGGAAACTGCAGTGGCGGAGGAAACATCCAATTGCCTCCTTCTGAAAGCAGATGCCGAGGACGCCGAGATAAAACTACTACTGGGGATTAAAGCAAGAGTTCTTTGATATATTAGGGCGCGCGACGGCGGAAGAATGCCTCTGGAGTCGGGAATGCCACTCAAACTCAATATTGCTAATCTTTCGCAAACAATAAACATTTCGCAGAGGGAACCAAACGAGAAATACAGATCAAGAGCGACATTTGTTTTGACATTTGTTTCCAGTAAAAAAGAAGCCATACTTCAAAATTAAAATAGTCGATTTTTCAACAACTTAAATACGTGAAGGGACACATATTGAGTACTAAAATGATTTAAGATTTTTTGAAGGGATAAAGATAAACGCATCAATTCTGAACGCGGTTTTCATGATCAGATCAGATATATATAATATATATATATATATATATATATATAGATATATATATATATATATATATATATATAATATATGGATTATATATATATATATATTATATGTATTATATAGTATATATAATATATATATATATGTTATATATTATATATATATATATAATATAATATATTTATTATATATAATATATATATATATAATATATATACATATATATTATATATTAATATATAATATATGTATGTAATAGATATATATATATATATATATATATAATATATATATATATATATTTAATAATCATTAAAGGCGTGTGTACGTAATTAATGCGTTCATTCTATATAATATATTTTATATATATATATATATATATATATATATAATATATATATCTATACATATATATATATATAATAATTTCTAAATCATTAAAGGCTGTACGTGATTAATGCGTTCATATATATATATATATAATATATATATATATATATATATATATATATATATATATATATGTGTAGTTGTGTGTGTGTGTGTATATATATATGTATATATACATATATATGTGTGTGTGTGTGTATTTGCATGTATGTGTATTGTATATACATGTGTGTGCATGTGTGATTTTCAAATCATTTCTTTTACTAAACAAAGCTGCTAATTCCTATGATAATGGAAATTACAAAACCACGAAAGAAATGTCATCATAGACGAAGCACCATCTGAAGTATAATGATAACGTACTCAGATCTAACCGTAAGTGTGTGTGTGTGTGAGACACCATTTTTCTGAGGACGAACAGAAAAGAAGAAAAATTTCAGGGTGTCCTTCGCTCTGATGTTGTTTGGGGGCATTACACGGCCAAACGCAAAAGGAACTTGGGGACCCGCGTCAGCAATCGTATTGGCATTTTCTGACATGGATGAGAAGCCTTCAGGCCAGACCCACGACTTCAGTGGGGCGCAACGTATTTGTGGCGAAAACATCGATCGTCTCTCTCGAATTGGAGGTTTCTGTAGTTACATTCCTTGAAAACAAAGTCAGTTACAATTGTGTAATTATTATATAGGTCAGACCGAAGATTTCATTGGCAGGAAACCAGACTGAGAAACCATATATTTGTAAGTTTAAACACCAATCGACCTTCTCGTATTGGAGGTTTCTGTACTTAGATTTCTTGAAAATAAGTCAGTGCAATTATAGGAGCAGTAACAACAATGAGACATATTTATTCCTAGACAAATAATATGTCTAGAGACTAACGAACTGAACCTGTACCTTTCATTTGGCGACCTATACCAATATATTAAAAGACAGAGAGGAAAGTAATGGTGTCTAAATAAGGATCTTCCATCGAGGAGTCTATAAGGACGACACGACGACAGGATCTCGCTTCAGATGGGGCCTGGATAAGCCCTGATGTGATTATTTGGAATCCTTTAATGGAAAGCGGTTTCACCTTAAGCTGAATGACGCACGGTCTGAGCGAAGCAGAAAAATAGCTCAGTGTAGTATACGGCCAAGAAGAATATAAAACAGGATACATAGAAATTTTTTTTATTCAACTCTCCAACGTTTTGAGAAATTACACGCAAAGAGATCACCGAAACTTACGCGGCTCCGAAAAAGATATACAAATAAAAGAACTCTGACAAAGACGAGAGAGAAGAGAGAGAGAGAGAGAAGAGAGAGAGAGAGAGAGAGAGAGAGAGAGAGAGAGAGAGAGAGAGAGGTCCCTAATTTCTTTGCTTGTTAGCGAGTGGGGGGGCGGGGAAGTCAAAACCTCTTTTGAGAGAAGACCACTGCTAAAAATAAAAATGAAAAAAAAAACCTTCGTCGGAATATCAGAGGAAATGGAAAGTGAACATTGGATCTGTGGTTAGAGATAAAAAACAATAAATAACAGGTAACTCGGTGACAGAAAAATATGACAGCCAATTCTCTGGGCCTTGTTTTTTTTATTTATTTATTTATTTGCTCCCACCGGCGATGTGGGTATTGGTGCCGGGAAGGTGATAGAGAGAGAGAGAAGAGAGAGAGAGAGAGAGAGAGAGAGAGAGAGAGTATACGAAGCCTACGAAAAAGAAGAATATCAATTTTGAAAGGAAATGGGACGCGTTTATAAAATTACTGTCAATGGCACCCAAAAAAACACAAAGAGACATAAATGAATAACTTTGGAAATGCTACAAAATGCTTCAGTAAATGTAGGGCATCAGTAAACTGAACTACAGACAAGAAACTTCAAACTCCTTCCTGGGCGAACAGAGACGTGAAACGTATGTCTGTATTAGTATACTTTCAAGTCAGGATCTATTAACAGTTATTGCAAAACAGTATATGACTGACCAAAAGCGCAAATATAGAGAAATGATGTTAACATTTCATAATGAACCTAGTTCATTCAATCGGGATATATAACAAATCTGGCTCATAAGCAAAGACCTAAGAACAACGTCTGGCAAATCATCAGAAACACAAGAAATTTATTTGGGCCTCAGATAAAGCGTGACATGGCGCATATTCAGTCATAAGGGCAATTTCCAAATTGGTACTTCGAAATAGGATGTAAGCCATCCACACGATATTCAATTACAGTATAGGGTGCATCGTTCATCATTATTGAGAATTCTGTAAACCCCTCATTCCGAGAGTTGTGATGTTCCAGTGTTTTAAGCACGAATGATTAAGTTTCTCAGACTTGTAAACCAGCGCTGAAAAAGTGACCCTGGTCACCTAATCGATAAATCGAAATGATCAAAAATGATGAGACAGGTCAGATCATATTTTCAACGATGAATAGAATTGAACAAAAATGATAGAAGAAAAGCCAGGTAATATTTTCAACGATGAATAGAATTTAACAAAAATGATAGAGGAAAAGCCAGGTAATATTTTCAACGATGAATAGAATTGAACAAAAATGATAAAAGAAAAGCCAGGTAATATTTTCAACGATGAATAGAATTTAACAGAATTGATAGAAGAAAGGCCAGGTCATATTTTCAACGATAAATAGAATTTAACAAAAATGATAAGAAAAGCCAGGTAATATTTTCAACGATTTAGCATTGATAAAACCAAGCCAGCGACGATTACAGACGGGGGAGTTTCACCCATGAGATTATTAAAACCTTTTGTCCAGGTTACAAAAATACTACAGTGAGAATTAGGAAGCGATTGGTCCGGTTTGCAGTTTAACGAAAGTCAGAACTAAATTAGAAGAGAAATGGCCAAGTTACGAACATCAATTAATATATAAACAGCAATCAATAATGAAATCTCTAATGATGATGGTGGTGATGACCCAAGAAAATTCAACACTAAGGCCTTATCAGGCCGAGAAAAACAAGTGAAAGAAGGATGCCGCCATAAAAAATATTAAATAAGATGAATTATCTTTCTGATGTTCGGACACCTGTAATTTTTCACACCATTTCAGCTGAACGAAGTTTCTGGAACAAGCTTAAGAAGAGTATTCTATACGAGGTAAAACACGAAGAGATTCATTAACAAATATACAAATTTAAGCATATCACATGCCCACCACACATTTTAGTTATATATATATATATATTATATATATATATACATATATATATATATATATAACATATTATATAATATATATATATAATATATATATATATATGTATATATAGTATATATATATATATTATGTATATATATATATATATACATATATATATATATATATATATATATATATATTCTATATATATATATACACGCAAACTACTGGATCACTCACGCAAGACGGAGAGGGTAATTGAGGCCACCAGCGAAGTGGGAGATTCCTTGAGCGTCGGGTGGAGAGCCTGGCAGGAGAACTGCTTTCCGTCGTCTTCCGCCTCAGCCACGACGATCAGCTGACTCCTGACGTTCCAGCGGCGAGGCAGAGAAGAGGCCTCCACGTGATCTTCCTGCAGCTCTGCAACGAGGACAAGGATATCGGGTAATCAGTCAAGAACGTGGAGAGGGGAGCTATAGTAGATTCACATCAACCGTGCATTTGATGTCTAGGCCAGTCCCTTACGACGCTCCTGATTGGCTGTTGATAAGCCACTCACAGGGCTTGAAGCCCTCAGTCTCTCTCGAGAGTTCACAGGGGTAGGATCTATATGTTCCATCTCTCCTGAGAGGTGGAACATAGATCCTACCCATGAGAACTCTCAAGAGAGACTGAGAGTTTCCAGCCCTGTGATTGACTTAACCACAGCCAATCAGGAGGGTCCTCATTACAGCACATATATGTCACGAACATGTCATATACATGTAACATGCCGCAAACGTGTCACATATATGTGAAAAACATGTCACATACATGTCACCTGTCGCAAGTGTCACATATATGTAAAATAACTTTCCTATAGATGTCACCTGTCACAAAAGTGTCACATATATGCTAAAAAAACTGTCCTATATATGTCATAAATGTCACAAACACGTCATTTACATGTCACAAACATGCCATATACATTTCCCAAACATGTCATATACATGCTACATACATGTCACAAACATAACATATACATGTTACATACATGTCACAAACATATCACATACATGTCTCAAACTTATCACAGAGCTAAAAAACACGTCAACGACCTTAAGTAGAGAGAACGAATGATTGACAAATGCTGATAATCATATGAAGCACTCGACAGGATTACCAATTAGTCGTTGATTTGCATTTAACCTGTTCCTGATTTGTGTGCAATAAGTTGCCGACATGTGTTTACGACATATTTAACTGTGGAGTGGACGCATCCTTAGTGTCTCATCTATACAATTAAATGAATACCATTTGAAAAAGATCCAGACTAAATTCGAGGCCTTAAATGTGGCTGGCGGTACCGTGACGGGGAATCAAAGGCGACCGAATGAATTATTTGATGAAAATCGACGATCAGCACTTGAAGGCTCAAGTTGCTTACCGAGAAACCTCTCGTATTTGGCCAGGGAGTAAGTGGTTGACTGATTAATGGCTGGTGCTTATCTACACTGCTGAAGGATTGATATATCTCCTCATTCAACACAATGACGGAACCGCTATTGTTTGAAAGGGATGCAACTGTTATGGCTCTCTCCAGAATAATAACGGCCCAACGCTCCAATATGAGTGATGATAGAGTGAAATTGATTTGCAATTGATTTGCAATATTACCGGGGACATGTCACACGCGCTCCTCCGTTCAAGTGTTTCAAATTTAGCTTTCGGCCTAATCAACCTATCGTCGTTTTCTCATGGAGAAGGCTCACTACAATGCTCTAATGAGCTCCGGAAGATAACTCGTTCCAAATTTTTCTACTGCATCATTAATAACATTTTACAAAACACGTTTAGCTAATGAAGCGCCTTTCATGAAAGTTTATTTGGAAAAACATTTTAATTAATGAAGTGAATATAAATGCTTTGATGAAAACTGGGAGGTTTCGACCGATAAAATCTAAAATGTGCAAAAGAAGTTAACATACACGAGTTCCTTTCAAGAAAACTTTGACAAAAATTATATTTCATAAAATCATTACTTCCTGCTTTTCCATAATGAACACCTGCATAACACCAATGATTTATTTTGTTACAATATGCTGTGGAACGAGAGTGACCTCGGATTTCCTCCAATTACTTCCGATCGGCAGAGTGGAAAATACATATTCACTCTTGCATTATGCGGCCATTTTCATAAAAGTAAATAATGTGTGGTGTTACAATCATACAGGAGAGCAGTACTGTTCTTGAAGATTAGCAGAGAAAACTAAAATCCTAATTCCTGTTTTTATTTTTTATGTCGTCCAAAAAAGGAAAATATTTTAAGAGAGTTACATTTGTTTAAGAAGAGAGTGAAATTTCATTTCATGTCCAAGTGATTATATTGGGGTACCTGCAATATGCAGAAGGAAAAGGAGCAGAAGTATCTGGGATAAAGGTAAGTATGTCAATTTGAGGCCGATATCGTTGATGTGGCAGGATAAAAAAAGAAAAAGTTGCCTGAGTGATTGCGTATTGTCCAGGTATATACATAAAAATGGTTAGACTGATAAAATTTTAAGGGTGATTGAGCTAGGTGATTTGAATGCAAAAGTAGGCAAGAAAGTATAGATTTCCTGAGGTAAAGGAGAATAAGAAGTGCTAGGCAAAGGTACTTGACTGCTGGAAAATTTGGTTTCCAAAAAAAAGAATATTAGTTGGCAAATCTGAGAGAGGGCTGAGATTTGCTTGCAGGTGGCTTAATGCATAAAAGATATTAAATAAGGGGACACTGCGTGATAATGTACGGGCATACATGAGGAAAAGTAAAATAATCGAGAGAAGACAGGGAAAGAAGAAGGAGAGCAATGAAACCCGATGGGTGAATGCGTTCAAGAATAAAAGAGCAAAGTTACTTGATAAGGAAGTAACGAGAGAGAACGAGTATGGAAAAATTGGATCTCAGAGTATGTCTTCACTCCCAGCTTAAGGGTTATATATATATGTATATATATATATATATATATATATATATCTATATATATATATATATATATCTATATATATATATATATATATATATATATATCAGCGGGATGAAGGTGGACCATAAATAAAATACGTAAAAATTACTTAAAAATTACTTTAGAATTAACTCTAAAATTCACATTTATAAATTACAACACAATTAAAAAAACACAGAAAAAAAAATAAATAAAAAGACCAAAGGCTGCTAACCAACCTTATGCAGAGAAGGCAAGAGACAGAATGACAATACATAAATAAAAGTTAGCTCAGGTACAGTTGTGTGGAGGTGGTCTGGGTATTTACTGTAACTGGGGAACCAGTTGTTTAATAAATAACGATTCTAGGATAGGCAGTTATTTATTAAACAACTGGTTCCCCAGTTAAATACCCAGACCACCTCCACACATTCTACCTGAGCTAACTTTTATTTATGTATTGTCATTCTGTCTCTTGCCTTCTCTGCATAAGGTTGGTTTAGCGGTCTTTGGTCTTTTTATTTTATTTTATTTTTTTGTTTCTGTTTTTTTTTTAACTGTGTGGTAATTTATAAATGTTGAATTTTAGAGTAATTTTTAAAGTAATTTTAAAGTAATTTTAAGGTAATTTTAATTATCGTCTAATAGATTCCCTGACGATGTAATAAGGATATTATGAAACGTAGGAAATAAAGAATTAAAATGAATTACAACGATTCCAATGGTCCACCTTCACGCTGATGTGTCCTACTGGCCGTCGCCTTCCTCTGTCCCTTGATACACACACACACACACACACACACACACACACATATATATTAATATTATATATAATATATATATAGATATATATATATACATATATATATATATATATATATATATGTGTGTGTGTGTGTTGTGTGTGTGTATTATATACAATAGGTATATATCTTTTTTTTTTTCAATGTTCACTTGCTAATCCATTCTTCTTCGAACGTGTCTTCTAGTAAACGCAGAACAGCGTTTAAGCTTATGCAAGTTTTTGGTACTTTTTTTTTATATGTTCAAATACGAATATATTTTTCTGAACGTAGAACAGCTTT
Source organism: Macrobrachium nipponense (assembly GCF_015104395.2). Lineage (NCBI taxonomy): Eukaryota > Metazoa > Arthropoda > Malacostraca > Decapoda > Palaemonidae > Macrobrachium > Macrobrachium nipponense. Next base: position 37,016,051 of record NC_087208.1, on the reverse strand, counting down.
TCTATTATTCAAATGTGATTTTTCCCCTCCATTCGTCATTCTTTCTTTTCATGTTCACGACTTTTAAGTTATTTACACCTGACATTTTTTAAAGGAATTTTCATTAAAAAAAATTCCGAGTTCAAATGTGCTTTCAAAAAAAAAAGTGTTCGGAGTATTTACTATTATTTCGAGAAGATGTCTTTTGGTAGATGAGTGTCATTAGCATTTTTAGTGTTTACCTAAAGATTTTCTGCGGTAGTCGGACAGTTTACACAAAAAATTTAATATATATATATATAAAATTATATATATAGTTATATATATATATACATATATACATATATAATAAATTGATTATGTATAAAATAATATAAATATATAGATATATATATATAAAATAAAATATATATATATATAACATTATAATATAGATATATATATATATATATATATATATAATATTACACACACATATATATATATATATATATATATATATATACGTATATATATAATATATATATAATATATATAAACTATATTAGTTAATTTTTATATTATAGTAATGTATATATATATACATACGTATATATGATAAATATATATATATATAATATATATATATATATATATATATATATATATATTAGGGCTTGGTGCCTTGTATGAAATAAAGGGCGCCCCTATGAGGTAATTTTTGGGGGGTTTTTTTTTTTTTTTTTTTAGGGGGGGGGGGGGGGGGGGGGGGGGACTTTTAGCGATAATCTATACGCAAGTCGGTTGGTATTGCACTTCCATCTTCAATGGAGTGTCTGGGGTTTTTGTAGATCACTTACGAAGTCGGTATTATCTTTACGACGATGTGTTAAACTCATGGTTCGGTGAGGTTCTTGTAGAAAAAACACTAAGTATAAAAAAATTATATATTCTTCTGAAGTTTTACATGGTGAAGATCAGATATGATTGTACAAGTCTTCTAATAACGATAGCTTGATCGCTTCTGCCAATGATGATGGCTAATCCTATTCCTTCTACATGATAAAGCTTAGGTAAAGAGGTACAGGTCTTCTAATGACGATAGCTAACTCTCTTCTCCTTGTCTACCATCTCTGTTACAAGTTATGAAGAACAGACAGTAGTTCGAACATATGAACATACATACAATGACATAGTTTCATACGAACACACAATCAAAATGAGACACGCTACAGAAATCACGTAGGCGGTAGGTTGTCTCAAGCAGGGAGCTTGGACGGTTTCAAAACAAATGAATGGACCACAGATGACGGCATGTCAAAAACTTAGCCTATACTTATTGTATAAACGTCATCTTTTAGGGGCGTCTCTAGTCTGAAAATCACATTCCTGCCAACAATCTTTTTTTTTATATATATGGACTAAAAAAAACATTTCCATATTTTTTATTATGTAAACACTTACATTAGCTCGGTCAGCTACCAAAAAAAACCCAACTACTGAATATTACTCACTTGACTTGCACTTGAAAAACTTATAGGGAGTGTGATAAACAGACACTATGCGAATATATATATATAGAACGGGAAAAAAAAAATTCATGGTGTACATGAATTGATTCAAGTAAAATAAAAAAAAATAATAAACAATGATATGGTTAAATAATAGTGATCACGTGATAGATAATTTGATACAGTTTTTTCCACTCATCTCTTTAAGATACTTATGCTACAGAAAAAAAAAATACTAATGGTTTTTACTCTGATAATTGCATAGAATAAGATTAACATGATAAAAATCATTTTATTTTTTATAAAAAAACTGATAAAAAATATTTTTTCATATATGAAAATTGATAAAATTATTAAATGGTTATGCTGATTGATTCGTTGATTTTTATGCTAAATGTTATATATCTGATATAATTCATATACTAACTCATAAAAAAAAATAACTGCAGATATTGGGTATGATAAAAAAAGTAAAACAAGAATTGATTAATAGGCTACCTGATCTGTTTATAAACAATATGTTATATTGGAATTTTTTTTTTTTTTCATAAAAAATTATGATTAATATATGTGCACTTTAAATAGATTCCCTATTGCGTACACGCAAAGATTATTTTTAGATCGTGTTATTTTATGATCAATTTATATAAAAAAGAGATTCCTATTGCTTACACGCAAAGATATATTTCGATCTTTGGTTATTTTTAATAATTCAATTTAAATATATAGATTCCTAGTGCGTACACGCAAAAAAAAAAAATATATTTCGTTTTTCGTTATTTATGATCATTTATATCTATAGATAACATTGACCGAGGGTATTACTACTTTCACATTTAACTAGCTTTCGAAAAAACCACTTTTTCGTCCATTTACACAGTTTCCAGACAACCACCTATAGCCACTGAAACGGCCTTTTTCCCAATGGTTTTTAAAAAAAAAAAAAAACAAAGGGGGGGGAAAAATTTGCCTGGGCGGGTCCAAACGTTCCATTTTGCGCTCATTACTTATTCTCTGCATCCTAAAGCTACACGATTACGTTCGCGATGAAATAGACATCCCAGCACGAAGTCCTTCGCCAGCAAAAGTAAAGAGTTGAATATCCTTCGGGTCGTAATTGTCGGAAAGTATGTCCCATTCGTAGTCGATTCCGACAGCCGCCGGGGGAGCATTCCGCATTTTAAAACGAGATTAAAAAAAAAAACGACGAGATACGGTGTCAGGTCGAGAAGTCCCATGCCAATTCTTCACATTGTAGGAACGGTTGTACTTGGGGGGGGGGGGACTGTAGTCGTCCGCTGCGACGAACGATTTTTTTGAAGTTTTGCGATGTGAAGAAACTCTCGAACTTGCAGGATACTGTAAAAAAAAAACCAGGTTCCATTAATCAAAAAAAACAGCCTGCAAAGTGAAAAATTATGTGTCACAAGGGCAAAAAGTAAAACCCAAATTCAGACGAACATCCAAATACAGGGGAGGAAGAGAGCCATTTTTTAGACCAGACTTAAAAAAACCCACATGAATTTCGCTGATATTTTGGAATTCAAAACCGAGTCCGCTGTACAAACTTTTTTTTTAATCCAAATGGGCATTAAAACAATGAGGGTGAAAAAACCTATCCAGGTCTATGATGACTCGTAAAAATATCCCCATAATTTATAAAAAAAAAAAATAAAAATAGATATCAATTACGAATTCTCAAAAGAAAATTCGATAAATTACTGGTAGTAAGTTACTAGACAAAGAAAGTGGGGGAAAAAAAAAATGGGGGAGCTATTTGTAAAGATTGCCAGCAGCATAAGAGTCAAAAGAGAAAAAAGATTAAATCATGATCCATGTGCCCTAAACAAAAGTTTCATATTCAATATTCTCGCGCGCATCCTCTGAGGTGAATTTTTTTAACAAAAACTTTATTAATAGGTACGAGATGCAACGAAAAAAACCCACTATGTAACTAATTTCTAAATAAACTTTGGGTTTTCCAAGAAAATGTGACATTTTCCATGAATGTTTTACTTGAATTGTAATAGGCTAATGTTGCAAGTAAATATTTCATATAAAACTATCTTGATACTTCTAAATGTCTATTGAGGTTCAGAAAAAAAAAATGAATTCATTTTGTTGTTATAGAAATTCTATTTGCTTATTTTGTTCATTAATTTTAAAATGATTGCAAGGCCTTAACTAATTGCATTACACACACGGATAAGAATATGTTATGTGGCCTGTCATGTGACCTATGAAACCACATGTGAAGTTCATGAACTAAGCATTCCTTTCTCCAGTCAATCTGCTTTTGCAAGCGCGAGATGAAGCCTGTGCAAGCAGATATTGAGGTTAAAGGAATCACTGCTGATACGGCAAACGCGACAGACCTTCTAGAACTGATGACGTCGTCACCAGCTAGAGTTACGTTTACTTGCTGTAAGAGATACGACTTTAGGATAAATTTATTATCTTTTAATACTCGACCCACACGAAAAGAATGTCTGAAAAAAAAAAAACAGTACCAAAATTGAACAATATATTAGTTTCATGCTGGAAATCTGCATAATTGTAATTATGTTAAATTAAATATTCCTATTCAAACTATATTGAAAAAGGTTTCCATACAAATTCTATATATATTATTAGCCCTGTATAAGATTACATATAGGATTATTTCATAGATAACATTTTCACTTCTAGACTTCCTGACTTTAAAATCTCTTTTATTCTATTTTTATTTTATTTATTTTATTTATTATTAGGTTTATTTATTTATTTATTTAATTTAATTTTTTTTTTTTTTTTTTTTCATTGACTACGAATATAAATCACCGGGACAGACAATATGTCAGTAGATTTTGTTTTGGATATGTGTTTGAACTTTTTAGCTTATTTGTCATTTACTAAGCGTTAAGTTAGAGTTCAAATCTTTACGCATATATATTTGGATATTTAATGGTTACGTTTTGCTTATTGATATTATCGTGATTCCTTTTTTATTATAATTTGTAACCCTTCCGACTTCTTACGGAGTGTATTATATTGACTCCACTTGTATCCATATTTATTTTATTTTTTTATATATTTATTTATATATTTTTTTTTATATATATATTTGATAAATTAAATTGGTTGGCTTGAATATGTGGAAAAAGTGTTCTAGCGGCGTACCGTATAAGGCTACTTGCGGCATTAATTCTATAGATACAAGATATCAACTGATAAAGGTATTTAAAAACCGCGAGAACCGCTATAATTCCAGTTGGATCCAATATCACGAGTTTTAACTCGTAAGACATTGACACTTTTTTTTTTATTTATCTCTTATTCTACCAAACCGATTGACTCTGGGTGATAAATATATTATTGGTTTTCTTAATGGAAAGGAATTCACACAACGTGTTAAGGAGATTATTATTGATTTACACCCAACCCGAGTCACAGATTATTATGTGTTGAATTCCATATTTACTGATTTTAGCACTCATAAATATTCCTAAACGCACTCAATTGCTGGTGTTTTGTTTTTTTGGTGCTATTAATTCTATCTAACGTGTCAAGGAACTATTAACACTAAGAAGTGTTTTATTCCTCTGTCAGACTCGTAATTCTGTTAATAATTCTAAGTATATTCTTTCAAGGAGATTGATTTGGCACAGGATAGGCCCTTAAACTGACAGTGGTCTTAGTGTATCCCTTGTTTTTCATGACACGTGTTACAATCAGTTATGTGCTTTTTATATCTGTAAGCATTGTAGGCCAGAAAAACAGTGATTTGGCTTTCTGTGAAAAAGGAGGGAACCCTGGATGACGGAATGCAACCAGTTTATGACGATTGGTATGAGAAAGATTATTACTACTACCTGGTCGTTAGTCATCTGCTGTGTTCTTCGGTTTCCTCGTACCAGACCTACATATATATTACATTTGATTACATTATTCTGATACACATACTTAAATATACTTTTGCTTTAGGGTTTCTGCTCGAAGTGTTTATTGGTTTGCTTGAGCCGCTGACCCTGTTTCCGTTTCGAAGTGTTTATTGTTTGGTGTTTATTGTTTTGCTTATCGCTGTTGACACTTGCTTTGTTCAGTTTGTAACAGTTCTGCGCTCCGACCCAGATATTCAATGCTCGCGATCTCTTGGGTTAAGGGAATTTTCTTGTTTAGATACGGTTTTAACAATAGGCACGGATGTTTCTATATCTTTTAGTCCAATTAATGGTTCTTTGCTGTATGGTGCGGAATTGCGGGATAATGCGTCAGCTATGATATTTGCTTTCCCAGGTAGATATCTTATCTTGGCTCCAATAAACTGAATGATCATTTTGTCACCGAGTTCCTTTTGGACTGTGATTAAAGCCTTTGAAAAACTCGGTAAAGGACTCATGTTTCAGTAAGGACTTTATCAGGATAGCCAAAGATTATGAACTTAAAATGTTTACTAGTGATAAAGATACCTAGCCCTTCCTTGCCTATACTGCATATTTACTTCAGAGGGCTTTAGTTTACGTGAATAAAAAGCTATAGGGAAGAACTGTTTATCATATTACTGAAGTAGTATCCCTCTTACCCCTTGGTCTGAGGCGTCTGTTGCAATAAAAAAAAATTCCTTATTTAAATCAGGGATTTTTAAGTTAGGTAAGCTGCATTTTCCGCTTTTAAGATATCGAACGCCTGTTGATGCTTTTCAGACCATAATAAATCTACGCTTTCTTTTCGTAAGATCTGTTTAAAGGAGCTGTCATCATTGAAGAGTTACATATTTACATACGATTGTAATACCCACTACAGCGCAAAAGTGCTGTATCCCACCCCCTTTTACGTTAATAAGTACCGGAAAGTTATGAATAGCCGACACCTTACCATGGACTATAAGACCTTGACTAGACACATAAAACCTAGATAAACATGTTCGGTTTTAAAAACTCACATTTAGATATTTTACTCTGAGATTATTTGTCTTTGTCTCTGTAGCACTAGCTCTACTTTATGTGAATGTACTTCTAAGGTATTAGAAAAGATTACAAGATCATCCATATAGGCATGTAGGTTATCCCCTAAAAGTCTCCAAACCACTATATTGTAATTGGGGCGCAACGTAAGCCAGAGGCATATGTAAAAATTGATAATGTCCCCTGAGTGTGCTGAAAACGGTATATGAGGTACAATCACTTAGGTAATGTATCAGGTAAAAAGCCTTTAAGTAAGTCCAAGTTGGTGAAAAAAAAAATTTATTCTAACCTAACAGAGATAAGATGTCGTCGGTACATGGACACTGGAAAACTATCGGGAGTCGTTTCCTTGTTTAAGCGTCAGAAATCTACGCAGATACGCCAAGTCGATCTTTTATGGCATGACATTTGAGGGAAAAAAATTATATGGGCTTATTTGATTTCCTAATGACTCCTATTACTAACTTTTTTTTCAACTTCGTCAATTTATCTCTATTTTGAAATTCATGGAGAATCTATACGAAGGTACGTAAATAGCTTTATGTGTCCTTAGACCGTGTTTTGTGTTAAATTATATCCGGTTTTTCCCAGAGATCACTCGCCAGTGGAGAAACTTCCTGGTATTCAGGTAAAAGATAAAAAAAAATTTCTGCTGAATCACCTCTGCTTGAATGACTTTACGGATGTTACTTTAGATAGATATTCAGAGAAATTCATCCACGACCGGTTGGGCGTGATTAAAAAAATTTAGCAAACAATAAAAAATGCGATATTTATAACTTCCGTATCACGATATGTATACTTTTAGGGGCTTTTGTTCGCGGGAAATCGTTATATTTCAGAGTGCGGGAAGAAAAGATTAAAATTTCATTTCCCAGCAAAGTCTTTTTACACGCACTAAGACATTCGAGGGTGCATGCTTCTCGAGATTTTGCGTGCAAAGTGCGACTGCGGTGGGAGAATTCTGTTTGGTCATTTTGAACAATGTTACGAATTTATGAGACAAATGTATAGTTCCTTTATATAAGTTATTATTTGGGATTAACTGTCTCATTTTTGTTCAAACGGATTTTAATATGTTTGAAGGTTTTATAGGATTTCCCTTTGATAAATCAAACGCCTTATTTTGCAGGATGTAAGATAATATTTTGTATACCCCTAGATGGATCTTACAATTACACTAGATACAGATCAATGTTTTTATAAAACTATAGAGGTATCTGTAAACGCTCGCTTATCCGGACTTTTTTTCTCATTAGGAAGTTCGAACAAACAGACCCGGCGGTGAGTCCGTAAATACAGGATAATACGTGTACTAATGAAATATAAATCAAGATATTCTAATTTTTACGGCGCGTTACAGTCGGGCTTATCCACCACTACTTATAATAACTTATGTATTAAAAAAAAACGAAACCTGCTCTGATTACTTTATACGGTCGTGTGATGCATAGGGAAATTCCTTTTTAATTTAAAAAGGTATTTGGGATGTATGATCCAACATCGCTTTTTCCCCACTCTGCTATAGTCGCTTATTGTGGGAATTTGCTTTGCTTTGAACACTTCGGCAGTTTTTTTGACTGACCTTGACCGCTTGGACTAGGTGACACAGTCACCGAGTTTGCTTGTTTGATTCTGAACGGGCTACTGTTTCTATTTCTTTTTGTAATAATTAGGATCCTTCTCTTTTATTACCATCGGCAACGTTTTATTGTGTGTTTTTAGCATTATGTTGCTGGTTACGTATAAAACAATGAATGACGAACTATTAGGAACTGAGCGATTACTAATAAGGACAAGTTATCACTACTGCATTCAATATAACTGTTTGTACTTCATTCTTTGCTAAAATTTGAAATAGTGAGGGATCCTGGTCAGCGCATTTAGCCTGATGAAAGTTTTTTTTTATAGGCATGTTATTTTCTTGCAATCCAGCCGTATTTTAAAGTTAAGTTGAGTCATTGAGGTTCGATTTTTTATATAACTCAAAAAAACTCAAGGCTAAAACTGCGATCGGGACTTGCAAAGGAGCATTTATTGTCATGACCCGAAATAGTGTTACCTCTAATTTATATAGATTTGTACGGGTGTTCCACTTGTTTTTTTGTGTGTTTTCTAATCACTACGGTGCTTAACGACCCTATCCATGCATCTGTATAAATACAGACGTCCCACTGCGTAAACGCATATTCACTGTTTAATATGATTTGTTACATAAGGGATTAATAATCACCCAAAATGATAAAATTAACATAGTATATGATTATGATATTTCAGTAGAACTTCTGGAAACAGACACTCAAAGATAAAAAACTCGCAGTAGCGAAATCTCAATGATGTAGATAATTTCTGTAAAAAAGTAAGATTAAGAATGTTTCGTAACTTCAGCCACAGGAATAAAACGAAATTCGACCTGCAAAGGAAACACTCAAAAGTTACTCCAAATGGAAAATAAAAAATTTGTACTTAGCTTGCTTTTGTGGGAAGTCACGGTGTTCCGATAACGACACACGGCCTTGGTCCTCCTTCTCTATTTAGCGGATGACCTGGTTGGCTTCAGTTTCCCCCGTGCGCGTTGTTTCGATGATTCGAGCCCTTGAAAGATCCGATGCTGCAGACGCGTTCGGTTGTTTTTCTTGAAGTTCCGGAAACGCTCACTAACGATGTTTTCTTGAATGATTCTAATGAGAGACGAAGCTTGCGTTGTCGTAAGAAAAAGGAACGTTCGGTTTTGTTTCTTGAAGTTATTCACTAAACGATGATACTAAATTGGTTGAAGAATCTGTTGCTTTCGTCGTCGGTGAAGAGTTCTTATTGTTTTCTGAAGTCGCTCACTAACGATGATACTAGGTTGCTTGAAGAATCTGCTGCTTCCGGTCGTCGTTGACTTCTTATGATACATGATTATTATTCTGATTTTTCTTCGTAGGACGTTCTTGTGCCTTGTATGATAAGGCGCCCTATGAGGTAATGTTAGACTAGCGATAATCTATACGCTAAGTCGGTTGGTATTGCACTTCCATCTTCATGGAGTGTCTGGGGTTTTGTAGATCACTTACGAAGTCGGTATTATCTTTACGACGATGTGGTTAAACTCATGGTTCGGTGAGGTTCTTGTAGAAACACTAAGTATAAAAAATATATATTCTTCTGAAAGTTTTACATGGTGAAGATCAGATATGATTGTACAAGTCTTCTAATAACGATAGCTTGATCGCTTCTGCCAATGATGATGGCTTAATCCCTATCCTCTACATGATTAAAGCTTAGGTAAAGAGGTACAGGTCTTCTAATGACGATAGCTAACTCTGTTCTCCTTGTCTACCATCTCTGTTACAAGTTATGAAGGAACAGACAGTAGTTCGAACATATGAACATACATACAATGACATAGTTTCATACGAACACACAATCAAATGAGACACGCTACAGATCACGTAGGCGGTAGTTGTCTCAAGCAGGGAGCTTGGACTGTTTCAAAACAAATGAATGACCACAGATGACGGCATGTCAACTTAGCCTACATACTATTGTATACGTCATCTTTAGCGTCTTCTAGTCTGATCACATTCCTGCAAGCAATCTTTTATATATATGGACTAACATTCCATATTTTTATTTATGTAAAAAAACACTTACATATATATATATATATATATATATATATATATATATATATGTATGTATATAATATTATATACGTATATATATATATAATATATATATATATATATATATATATTATATATATATATATATATATATATGTGTATATATATATATATATATATATATATATATATATATATATATATATATATATATATATATATATATATATATATATATGTAAAATACTTTGAACAGTTTTTGAAGCACATTTTGAACTCGGATTTACCGAAAATTCCTTTAAAAATGTCAGGTGTGAATAACTTAGAAGTTGTTCCACGTTCACTCGAAAACACGTTCGAAGAAAAACACATTCGTATGTGAACATAAAAAAAAAAGAATGGCGAATAGAGGGGAAAAATCATATTTGAATAACAGAAAAGCTGTTCTACGTTCACTGGAGAAGACAACACTCGAAGAAAAATATATTCGAATTTGAACATATAAAAAAAAAGGCACCAAAGACTTGCATAGGCTTGAAAGCTGTTCTGCTTTTACTGGAGAACACGTTCGAAGAAGAATACATTCGCAAGTGAACATTAAAAAAAAAAAAATGACGAATGGAAGCAAAAAATCAAAATAGAATAACTGAAATGTTCTTCTAATTTCACTGGAGAACACAACTCTCGAATGAACAAAATTCGTAGTTGAACATTAAAAAGAGAAGAAACGATGGGAGGGGTAAAAAAAAAAAAAGGGTAAAAAAAAAAAGGGTAAGAAGAAGAGTTTGCAGGGGCAGCTTTCGAACACAAAGCTGAAAAGAAGATCACACAAGTGAGCCCCGGAATCTCCTTACAATTTTCATACGCGGACGAGGCAGCGGGGATTTCAGTACACCTCTTCGCCTGCGGAAACAATTTCTAACACCTCTCTCGGGCGGCTCTCTCTCTCTCTCTCTCTCTCTCTCTCTCTCTCTCTCTCTCTCTCTCAGAATCTCATGCAGAAACAACTACAATGTCTGTGTTCTTGAGTCTCCAGAGATCAAGAAAAAATACGATTTTTTTTCGGGGGAAAAGATTACAGTATATAATATATATATATATATATATATATATATATATATATATATATAATATTATATATATATATATACATATACATATATATATATATATATATATATATATATATAATAATATATAATATATGACTACTCCTTTGTTTTTATTCTTTTTTAGTCTTCATGATACAAGATACATTTTATCCATTCAGCTCAGAGGCATATATCATACATTCCAAACACCAATATCCTTACTACTTTCATCTTGCTACGAACAAATATTGAAAAATTAAAACTAAAAGCTATACTGAAGCCACATAGGCATACAATAACAAATCACATTACAAGCACAGTTTCTCAGTAATACCAGTAATCTTACACCGCTTACTCCTTCAGACCAGAAAAGGCAATTCGAAAAATAATGAGCTACCCTTTTCAGGAATCTGTCTATTAATTGTTGGAAAACACTCGCCTCCAAATCCAGGACATTCGGTAAATTTCAATACCTAAATATCAAACTAACTTTGCCAATTACTATTTATGAAAATATATGAAATGAACTTATATTTAAACCTAGCTTCACTTCAGTAATACATTGCAAAATTATTCTTTCGTTCGAAGAAAGATAATACGGTCATTTTTAAGATAACGTTTGATGATTTCTGACATTTAATACTTCCAACTAGCATATTCATAGTTAAAGTGTGTTGTATGTTTATAAGCATTCGCACTTAAATTGCATGATTTACATAGGAAGATCGTCCTTCAGACTGACTATATATATCTGCTTTTCAGTATGAACACTGAATTCACTATAAAAGTTCGTAAGACTAGAAAGAGTTACTGCAAACAATATATCTGATTTTTCAGTATGAACACTGAATTCACTACAAAAATTCGTCTTACAAAAAATGACTGTGAAGAAATTGATCTTATTTTTTAGTATGAACACTGAATTCACTACAAAAATTCGTATTACAAAAAATGACTGTGAAGAATTTAATCTTATTTTTCAGTGTGAACACTGGATTTCACTACAAAAATTCGTATTACAAAAAGTTACTGTAAAGAAATTAATCTTATTTTTCAGTATGAACACTGAATTCGCTACAAGAATACGTATAACAAAAAGTTACTGTAAAAATAATCCAATCATTTTCTATAAAATTGCTCAGTTTGAATGTAAAGTAATTCACAATGGCAACTGTGTGGTAACCGTTATTACTTCGAATTTCCGTTCTTTGCTCAGTTTACATTTACCTACAAGAATTTCTCTCTCCCAGACAATTAAATTAACCTTCTTTGATAATGTCTATACTAACCTGTCTCGTTTGATAACATGCATACGTGAAATGGCCAAATTATAAATTTACACGTCATTTCCGCCTGCTCATTACGTTAAAAAAACATACAATTTCACTTTATCATAGGGATAAAAGGGCCCGGCTAAAAAAATAGAAAGGAAAAAAACCACAATTTCCCTTCATCATGGGCATAAATGAGCCCGGCTAAAAAAGAGAGAAAAAACTACAATTTCACAAAAAAATATGGAAAAAACTACAATTTCTCTCTATCACACTGAATTAAAGGGCCCGGCTAAAAAAAAAAAGAAAATAAATACAGTTTTTTCACTATATCACAGCCATTGGAAGAAGCCCGGCAAAAAAAAAAAAAAAAAAAAAACTACGATTTTACTTTATCCTCGGCATTAAATGGTCCGGTCAAATAAAACTACAATTTTCATTTTATCATAGGCATTAAAGGGGGGGGACTTGAATATATATATATATATATATAGTATAATATATATATATATATATATACTATATATAATATATTTATAATACATATAGAAAATAAAAGAAAAAAAATAAATAAATAAACTCTACAAATTCACTTTATCATAGGCATTAAAGGGCCCGGAAAAAAAACTACAATTTTACCCTATCATAGGCATTAAATGGACTGACACAAACTACAAATTCACTTTATCATTGGCATTAAAGGGGGCGGGCTAAAATGAAGAATATTTGCATTACAAAGGCTTAAGACAAATGCCAAGTCTTACCGGGATCAACTTGGATTCCGTCCCGAAACCAGGCCGCTTTGGGGGCGGGGCGGGCGTCGCTCACCAGGCATTCCAGGGTCAAGGAAGTGCCGGCCACCACTTCGACCACGGCGCCGTCACCCCAACCCACGATGCTGATGCCCGTGGGCGGTACTGCAGAGACAAGAGAAACGAAACGATTGAGACACAGACACAGAAACGATTGCCTCAATAATAACTGTAAATATTATTATCACGAACGAATAGAACAAAGACAGATCGAAAATAACAATATCTGGAAAACAATGTTATTGTAAATAGTATTATCGGTGAAAAGAGAACGACTAAAATAGATGCTAAAACAATGTCATTGTAAATGGCATTATCAATGAAAAGAGAACTATTAAACAGATGCTAAAACAATGTCATTGTAAATGGTATTATTGGCGAAAAGAGAACAACTAAAACAGATGCTAAAACAATGTCATTGTAAATGGTATTATCAGGATAAACAAAGGCAGGAAAATATACCTGAAAATAGTATTATCGAGAAACCAAAATGATTGTCAATAGTAATATCAGGAGAACGATATTACTGTAAACAATATCTTCAGGAAAAGCTCTAACGACCGTTAACATTGAAACAGTTATGAAATTACTATTATTGGAAATATTTTTTTTTCTTTAAGTTTTTATTCAATAGATTATTGAAAATATTAGGAAAAAATCGAACGAAGGTTAAAATTAAGACTGAAACATAGGCATGAAAATGTCATCGAAAATGATGTTAGGTAAACAATAGAACGACCGTTAAGACAGAAACAAAGGCACGAAAACAATATCCCTGAAAATAATATATATTAGGAAAAATTAGAACGACCGTTAATGGTGCCATTACGGAAAAACAGATCGACCGTCAAGACTGAAACAGGACATTAAAACAATATCACTGAAAATCATATCATAAGGAAGAAAATATTAATTTATGATTAAGATGAAACGGACCATAAAAGCCCTATAATACACGTTGCATCCGGGCAATTCCAAAACACCAATAAAGAGGCATTGGTATTCGAAATATATGGTTGAAACGTGTATATAGTGCTTTTATGGGCCTTTTCATTTCCATAGTACACTGTTAGAGTACAGCAAAAGGCATCCTTATTCTATGATGTTACAGAACTGGAAAATTACCAAAGAGAATATTTAATTTTACAATAAACTGCTAATGATTTTTTTATACCTTTTTTCTTACATACACTGAATTGTACAATATTTGAGTGAAATTCTTTATAATAAAACTTGGTTTTACTTTTTCCTTCTTTCTTTTTATCTGTTACAAAGCATTTAACAGCAGCATATGGGCAGATTTAAAACGGTAGATATCACGCTAAAGTAGAAATTGGCTGGTAGATATCACGCTAAAGTAGAAAATGGCTGGTAGATATCACGCTAAAGTAGAAATTGGCTGGTAGATATCACGCTAAAGTAGAAAATGGTTGGTAGATATCACGCTATAGTAGAAAATGGCTCGTAGATATCACGCTAAAGTAGAAATTGGCTGGTAGATATCACGCTAAATTAGAAAATGGCTGGTAGATATCACGCTAAAGTAGAAAATGGCTGGTAGATATCATGCTATGGTAGAAAATGGTTGGTATATATAACGCTATAGTAGAAAATGGCTGGTAGATATCCCGCTAAAGTAGAAAATGGCTGGTAGACATCACACTATAGTAGAAAAGGCTGGTAGATATCATGCTAAAGTAGAACAAAATGGTTGGTAGATATCATGCTATGGTAGAAAATGGTTGGTATATATAACGCTATAGTAGAAAATGGCTGGTAGATATCACGCTATAGTAGAAAATGGCTGGTAGATATCACGCTATAGTAGAAAATGGCTGGTAGATATCACGCTACAATAGCATCAAAAAATGTATGAAACAATCTAAAAATAAGGAAATCAACTAGAGCGAAAATTCCTAAAAAAGCTTCAATAGCAAACAGACAAAATGATTAAGAACGAAAAACGCAACAAAACGCCAAATCCTCGAAGACCCTCGACTTGACCAGATCGCAATTCTCACCAGAGAGGAAGAAAAGCCAGCTAGTTACGAGTCTGGAACTTCCCGCAGGGTAGAAATCCCTCATCTCATTACCCGGAGCATCTCCAGAGCGCTTTCGGGGGACGAACCACGGACCAGCAGTCATATTGCATGGCAAAAACTGTCTCTAATCAGAGGGAAAATCAACGAAGTGCATGAGATTCCGGGATTGGGAGGCGAACTTATCCCCTACAGCATGTATCTACTTTGTATTCATGCCGACCGCCAAGCTAGATTCACACAGAATTGTTCTGGACCGGCAAACGAGAGAGAGAGAGAGAGAGAGAGAGAGAGAGAGAGAGAGAGAGAGTCCATATCTGTAACGGAGTTAACATGCACGACATGTTGTTATTAAATTATACTAGATATTACACGTTATTTAAGAAAAAAAAGTTGACGATACGAATATGTCATAACATCCTCGTTACACGTAATGCTTCACAAGAGAGAGAGAGAGAGAGAGAGAGAGAGAGAGAGAGAGAGACCATATCTGTAACGGAGTTAACATGCACGACATTTAGGTATTAAATTATACTAGATATTACACGTTATTTAAGAAAAAGACGTTGACAATACGAATATGTCATAACATCCTCGTTACATCTAATGATTCACGAGAGAGAGAGAGAGAGAGAGAGAGAGAGAGAGAGAGAGAGAGAGAGAGAGAGAGTCAGCTTTGAAAACCGAGTTTCAATTAATTCAAGGAAACAAGAGAACATAAATGCTCTCAGTTAATATGGTTATTACAATTTTTCTTTTGCTATTTGTGAAGAAGGTATTAAAATATTTCAACTGTTAAATCTGAGCGATTTTTTATGTTTATTACAAATGCAACATTGAGTATGGATTTACATCTATTTTAATTACCTGTCTAAAACGATTCTATCCCTCCAAATTATATAGAGATAAAGGCTACAAAAGTTTTACGCTAGACGCTAAATATTTCTTACTAACTGGATATAAAAGGGGGATAGTTCTAAGAATAATTAAATAATTTATGATGGAAAGGATTTGGTATGTATTTTCACTACACACACAACACACACACACACATATATATATATATATATATATATATATATATATATATATATATATATATATATATATATATATATGTACACATACATATATATATGTTCCCAAATCGGCTAAAACATTATGAGAATCCAATGAAACTTGATCCGCTGGCTTTTGTGGTCTAAAGTGGAAGCGAAGATGTTTTGGTTTTCTGTGTTACAATTAAAAAGCATTACATATGATTATCACCCGGCTTCCAATAGTGGGATTAAGCTAAAACTTCCTAAATATATAAGGAGATATATAGAGAATTATTGATGCGTCTCCAGTACCACCAGGCAGGAGCCACGATCACGGGATGCTAGTGGTGATGAAATCGCCAAGATCTTCTCAGCCATTACCCATATAACGGTGGCAGTGCTATTTTCAAAACGATACAGGCCTGAGTCTGTTCGGAGCTAAGCTTTGGAAAAATTATACTCGAAAATATACTTGTATAGACTTATTAGTACGGTTGCAAGAAAAAATATATCCTACAGCAAAAAACATCTTCGTTCCTATTTCCCAGCTGATTTGAACAATACATTGGTTTGTTTGTTTGTTTGTTTGTTAGTATGGTGTTTTTACGTTGCATGGAACCAGTGGTTATTCAGCAACGGGACTAACGGTTTTACGTGACTTCCGAACCACGTCGAGAGTGAAGTACAATATATTGGTTAGATTTTCTAAATCAATCCTAATTTGGGAATCTTATAAATATTTTTCATAAAAAAAGACTCTCTTGTGCATGAGTCATGACGCAGACTTTACACACATCCATCACAGTTTCCAAAGCTTAATCCTCAACCGAGTTCGTATTTGCAATATTGCACATAAGGGTTGCCACTTCTTAGGGTACAAGATTCCCTTTTGCTGATTCCATATCACACAATCAACACTTTCTTGTGACTTCTCGTCTCCATGTTTGTTTACCCATTGTAGTGAAACTACTTTTAATGCATAAAAAAAGTGTCCTACATTGACTTCGTAGCGGAGAGAGAGAGAGAGAGAGAGAGAGAGAGAGAGAGAGAGAGAGAGAGAGGAGAAACTTGCATCTAAGTTTTACATCATCGCTTATTCCTCGTGATTTTAAATTGAGAGAGAGAGAGAGAGAGAGAGAGAGAGAGAGAGAGAGAGAGAGAGAGAGAGAGGAGAAACTTCCATCTAAGTTCTACATCATCGCTTATTCCTATACTCTGTTTTTTTTCATCTGTCCATCCGCCAGTGGTGTTTTTGTATGGTAACACTGCGTCCCGGGCTTGAAATAGTTACGCTGTGTAAGTTTTAGGTAAATAAAGGATATCTGGTTGTACATTTGCAACTGAAAAGTGTTTTAATAATTTACTGGTTGCGAATTACACCGTTAATATTCGAAATAGAATATTGTTATTATTGTCGAATGTAAGCTGCCTTTTCGGGGTGGCGAATGGAACAGCCAGACGCAAATTCCATCAAACAGATGCTAAACCAAGTTACGTCATATCGTATCTGGCTGAAACGCACTTTATAAAAATTAACAGTACATACTGATATACTTACGTATAATGAAGTAATACGTTGACATCTTGCCGTAGTGAACAGCGAGAGAAGCAGTTTTCCCGCCACTGCGTCTGGCTGTTCCATTCGCCACCCCGAAAAGGGAGCTTACATTCAACAATAATAACAATAACCTATTTCGAATATTAATGGTGTAATTCGCATACAGTAAATTATTAAAACACTTTCAGTTGCAAATGTACACCCAAATATCCTTTTATTTACCTAAAACCTTACACGTAGCGTAACTATTTAAAGCCCGGGACGCAGTGTTACCATACAAAAACAAAAACCCCACAGCCGGATGGACAGATGAAAAAAAAACAGAGTATAGTGATTTTAAATTGAAAGAGATGAGAGAGAGAGAGAGAGAGAGAGAGAGGAGAAACTTCCATCTAAGTTCTACATCATCGCTTATTCCTCGTGATTTTAAATTGAGAGAGAGAGAGAGGAGAGAGAGAGAGAGAGAGAGAGAGAGAGAGAGATGAGAGAGAGAGAGGGGGGGAGAAACTTGCATCTAAGTTTTACATCATCGCTTATTCCTTGTGATTTTAAATTGAGAGAGAGAGAGAGAGAGAGAGAGAGAGCAATCTTAAAAGAAAAGAAAATTCCGAGACGACGAACAGAAATGTAAAGATGTAAGATCTGGGGATAAGAAGAGAGAGAAAAGACGCATTTGCACTTTTATTGACTTCCCAAGGTTTTCTTCTTTCCTTTCCCCTTTTTCTCAGCACTATTATCCCAAGACGATTCTCAGCCTTTTATTGGAGCTCTTCTGCTTTGGAATGTTGAGCATTTAATGTCTCACGTAATCTGCATTATCCAGTTTTTTTTTTTAACATTGCCCGAGTAGTAGTAGTAGGTATACCCAGTGGCGGATCTAGAAATCTTTCAGCGGGGTGGGGTGGGGGGAGGCCACTTAGGATTATCTATATATATATATATATATATATATATATATATATATATATATATATATATATATGTATGTGTGTGTATACATAGTAGTAGTAGTTGTTGTTGTTGAAATGATCATGAACTAAGCAAATATTTGCTACTAATAATGATTTATGGAAAGAAAATAATGTCCTATCATTCATATCCATTGAACGGGAATTGTGTGTGTGTGGGGGCGGGGGGGCGGGGTTACGTGACCGGGGGCCCTTCCCCCTAAATCCGCTACTCGAATATTCCGACCATCAACCGATAAATTTAGGTTACGTATTCCTTTCATTAATCGCTCACTTTTTAGCTTAAATATTCCGATCATTAACTGCTAAATTTAGCTTAAGTATTCCTATCATTAACTGCTAAATCTGTTAAATATTCCGATCATTAACCCCTAAATTTAGTTAAAATGTTCCGATCATAAACTACTAACTTTAGCTTAAAATCTCCTATCGTTAATTGCTAAGTTTAGCTTAAATGTCCCAAGATATTTCCATTTGAATATATAAGCCACATATCATTCAAGGTGAAGTTTAGTCCAAAATTACTATCACACATTCTGAAATAAATACTGCATGAAGTGTATGTCACGAACTGACCTCATCTGTCACGTGATCAGCCTTGTCTGTTTAACCTCGTTCAGGCGATTCTGTTACGTAACTCGAATTCAAATTAGAATATTTCACACTGGACGTGTTTCACTTTTACATGCACGTTCGACGTTCATTTCTGTGAACTAATTTGCATGCACCGCACTCGTCCTTCAATGTAAATTGCAAGTAATAATAACTGATCGCTTGAGTAGGCAGCGCACTTCATTCTATGATGATACCTCTACTTCTTGACATCCTTGGTAATCCAAAGTGATAATACCTCTATTTCTTGACATCCTTGTTACACGTGTTATTTGGCAATCTAAAGATTTCATTGAACGTATTAGCGGGGACTGATAAACGCACGATAATAGTAACACTCTCTGCAAGGTAAAGACATTTTTCCAATCTATTAATTGTTCACCCAAGGACCACTTTGAACAGAAAATGAGACAATTCTTTCGTTTAGTCTAATTTGTTAAATAAATAAGAAATGGGCAGCCTGAAGATTACCTGACAATACTATACTTAGTCAAATGATTAACATCAGGACGTTAGACGATAGGGACGAAATGTAACTTAGTCAAATATATAAAAAAAACTAACACGTAAACTTAGTACTTCAGACTAAGGAGAGAGAGAGAGAGAGAGAGAGAGAGAGAGAGAGAGAGAGAGAGAGAGAGAGAGAGAGAGAGAGCATACAAAACGAAAGGCACTAAGCCAATTAAAATTTGAGTCAATGGAAAAATGAAAAGTGTACAAACAAAAGGAGGAGCCATTAAACGACTACCTGCGTCTTCGCCAGTAATGAACCAATTACATATAATTACTCCATCGGCCATTACGCATAATGAGAAAACATAACATTAATACACTGAATTAAAGCTAATACACCATGATACAAGGCAGGAAGTTATTGAGTGAAATGCTTGTTACACTAAAGGTCTACACTAAATATGCAGTGTTTATGCGCCGAAAAATTGATCATGGCTGATTTTTCAATTTCATGAATGACCTGCTATTATTATACTCACGTGGGGAAGCTAATTACGTAAGTGAAAGGAGGGAAATGCGTTGGCATTTATTACAAACCAGGTGAATGTACATGGTAAAACTTTATGTTCTTGATTAGATAACTTCTATGATGTCAGAAAGTATGGCAATGAAACATGCTCTTACTTGGTCAAAGTATATGTATAAGTATAAATGCGTATATATATATAATATAAATTACATACCATACCATACATACAAACACACACTATATATATGATATATATATATATATTATATATATATATATATATATATATATATAAATATATATATATATATATAAATATATATCAATATATATATATAATATATATATAAATATATATCTATATATATATATATATAGAATATATATTTATATATGATATATATATATATATATATATATATATATACTATATATATATGAAATACAATATAAATTCAAACAGGGATATTTCGAAGTTACATAAATATGAATAAGTAGGGAAACTCTCACGTGACACAAATCTAAAATGATGAAAATTGTAAATGCACACCTACGTGGACACCACATATATTCGCATCAATGTAACACAATAATCAATCTACCCTGTCGTAAGAAATTCTCCTGGTTTATACTGTAATCTTTCCACTTGAATTTCTGTCTGTATATATATATATTATATATATATATATATATATATATATATATATATATATATATATATATATATATATATATATATATATATATATATATATATATATATATAATAATAATAATTATAATAATAAAATAATAATAATAATAATAATAATAATAAACAGAGTGAACGCAAGAGTTAGAGTTAGTGGTTGCTATGCCTTGACGATATTTTTGGGGAATTATGACGCGCTAACTAAGGAATTCCTTATTAATGGATAAAAAAAAAATTCTGGGGAAAAAAATTGCAAAAGGTCAGGAGCTCTGTCACCTAATTTATTTACACCCTTCCCCTTTAATAAATCATATCAGAAAAACCAGGTTGCCTGTTTTCCAAGGTTAAGGGACATTACTTTGAAATACCAACGTTCCAAAAAGACTTGACGTAGTGTGCGATGAGCAGAAGGGAAAATATGAATGACATTTCGAAGAGTAGAGTGAAAAATGAGTAGACAGTCGACAGTAATTTTTCATTTCGTTTATTTCATTCTTTTATAGCCTGAATCCTTGATGACCTTCGACCCTAAAGGGTCACTCCGGGACAAATTACTGAATAAAACAACGGCATCGCAGTGCTTCGATCTGAACTGAGTACCTGAACGACAACGAAATCCTACGTTAAATAGCGATGAAAACTACGAATGGGCAGGAAAATAAACGGGGAAATCAGAGATAATTGTGCAAATTATTAAGGCAGATAATTCACTGAACTATGTAATGATTTTGAACGTCGGAAATCGAAATTGACGACCATTTTTCAGACGAGAGAGAGAGAGAGAGAGAGAGAGAGAGAGAGAGAGAGAGAGAGAGAGAGAGAGAGCCACCCAGATGTGCCTTGATTACACTCCAATTCTATCTTTAATTAACGAAAGGCAAGAGGTAATGAATAACCCCATTAGGTGTTCAAAGGTTATCTCTAATGAGTAACCACGTACGGAGAGTTTCCATTAATTATAATGAACAAATGAACACCCTTTTATAAGTGCCTTATAAAAACGTTGTTTATCAAATTTCAGACAAAAGGAAAAAACTAAACATGTGGTATACATAGACGTCAATACATAACAGAAACACGAGGTAGAGAGTGTTCACCTGAATGTTTTGAAACTTGAGTAAAAACTTGCAGAAGGGAGAGTGACTGTTTTGGTAAAAAATCATGTTTCAATGAACGTTCAGTGTTATCATGGATGCGAGTAGGTCAATGGAAGGAGAGAACACGAAAAATGCGATGTCTGCGTTATAACAGAAGAGGTTTTAACTAGAGTATGGAACAATTATTGTCACTGGAAGATGGAGCGTGGATTTATGAGAAGGTTGCAGCAGCAACTGAAAATCACAGAGATAGAGCAAGGAAAATAAGTTTTTAAGTCGACATGAGAGAAGAGATCGATTACTGGACAGAAAAATAAAGAAGGTAGTTCGAACTTGGTTAAAGATATGGTTAGTTAAAAGAGAGAGAGAGAGAGAGAGAGAGAGAGAGAGAGAGAGAGAGAGAGAGAGAGAGAGAGGCCAAAACTGCAATGTATGAAGAACCACTTAGCCAACTCATCTTTACCAATGTCAAGCTTTGTTCTAGAAAGTGAATGAATTAAAATACTAGAAGCTACAGGGATGAAATGTCTCTAAAATATACATCTAGCAAATGGTGTGAGATTGTGGCGTGATAAAAACTTAAGAAAATATGAGCACGATGATGAATAGTTCCTAAAGGTGCTTTGGTACCACAGAAAATAAAAGGGTACATATTGGTGGAAAGCTTGAATAATTTGGAAGTTCAGGAAAGACCTATCACAAGGTAAGATAGACGGTTCCATGCATCATTAGAGTACGAAATAAAAAAAAACTTCAATATCCAAGAAATATTAGACCAAAAGACTTTAACGCCAAAGAAGTGGGAGAGTGAGCCACAGAGTAAGGCGAATAGTGCATATTGGATAAGCGTTGCCGATTCATCTAAAATTCAGCCATTGAAGGATGGATGCAGAAAGGACTGCTATTTTGTTTTCTTTAAATGTCATCTCTTTTGCGGGAAACGATGGATTTCTAACGTAATAACTCATAAGAAGAGGGATACAAAACAATGAGAATATGACGTCAAAACAGTATTTTTTCCTTTTAAAAAATCTTCCAAAAATATGCGAAAGACATTCGTCCAGTAACTCATTTTTGGAAAATAATATAACGCTCCAAGATATATAGAGAAAAGTTTTAATAAAAAAATTTACACATAAAAATTCACAGAAAATAAGAGCAAAATGTAAAAAGAAAAACTAAATATAATTATCACAAAACATAGACGGCTATTGACACGGAACAGAACAATTGTCAGTCAATTGCATTAAAGTTCATATAGGTATTACGATGATCTTCACGAAGCGAAGAAAACGAATTCTAAACATGACCATCAAGATGTCTAAAAATCACTTTACTATTCAGGAACCTGCAGATGCTGTGATCGAAGACTGGTGATATCTATATATATATAATATATCTATAATATATATATATAGTTATATATATATATTATATATATTATGACTACTTGCTTTGTTTTATAGTTTACAGGAAGAAATGAAGATGCTGTGATCGAAGACTGGTAAAAATAAATATATATTTTTTGCTTTGTTTTTTTAGTTTACAGGAAAAAACACAACACAACACTACAGACTAAGAAGCTTTGGGAAACAGTAAGCCTAAAACTCAGGCTGACACGTTGTTTCCGTAAACAATCCAAGTTGGAAAACGGAAAGGAATTTCTCTAACAGCTTAGAGACACTGGACAAACATCTATGCAACTTTTGGGAAGCGAGAAACCGTAGCGATAGATCATGCTTGTTGGTCGGGCTCACGACCTTTAACATTGTGTCCATGATGCAAGGTCATTGTGAGCTTTGCCGTAACCTTTATTTATTTTCAAAAAATAATAAATAAACAATAAATACCATAGGTTCTCTGCAATGTATATACTAGTTTTTTTTCTGACTCATTAGCCACTCTGAATCGAAATCAACGTAATGTCTCTCAGCTTCATACCAAACATTCAAAAGCTCGAATCCCGTCCGGTAGATGCACTTATCAAATAGTTATCTTCAATGCTCAGTGATCTGACACCAGATATTATTCAATCTTTGGAATAGAAAAGAGAGCAATTCATTTCATTGTGGGACTTTAATAAATCGATAATTTAAGATACATATGAATTTTTTATCACATCACCATGATTCATATACATGCATTAAGCTACAAATATCCTTTAATATCCAATTCACTCTACCTCGGAATTAATATATTTTCATATATGTTAACCGAAGTGGAATTTCTTTAGCTGACAATAATGTCGTCCTCTCGTGGATTCGAACCAGCGCACGGAGGAGAAATCAGGACTTCAGTGACGCCTATAAACCGACCAGGCAAACATTTGTAGCTTAATGAATATATACATATATATATATATATATATATATATATATATATATATGTGTGTGTGTGTGTGTGTGTGTGTGTGTGTGCGCGTGTGTGTGTGTATTTACACCGAAAAAGAGAAGGAAAGCCCAAAGAGATTAACCTACTATAAATAGACAATTTTCTATCACATCATTTTCTTCCTTCTTACACGAATGAACGGTCGAACAAAATGATCAGGTCATTTCATTGCAACTGCGTCATTAAAGCGAAAGACTCGGTAGTATCTCCATGAATCAAATAAAACCTCTTACAAAGAATACTCTTCTCTATGAATGCTAATAATAATTGGAACTGCGCGCAAGTAAATAATAAAAAAAACAAAGTTTTTTTTTTAGCCAGGACATTAATTATAGTAATATAATAGAGCTCTCATTAATGAAAATTAAATATGAAGTATCAGATATATCTAAGTAGATGATCTTACAAAGGATATTAAATATAGTAACATAATGGAAACATTACTTAAGTCAAGTATGAAGTATCAGGCATAATCAGATGACCTTACAAAACTCAACGCAAAGAAGAGAGGACATTAAGGCAGTAACGTACCAGGAATATCCCACTGAATGAAAGCAAACGCGAGGATCAAGCACTAAGGACTCAATAAATAAATTTGACAAAAAGAGAGAGAGAGAGAGAGAGAGAGAGAGAGAGAGAGAGAGAGAGAGAGAGAGGTGCCCTACAAGATTCGAGAGAGTTGTATAGGACTCGCAAAGGCTTTCTAGGAAAAGGTAATAGCGAGTGACGGGCAAGAGACGCCCAGTTAAATGGGGTGAGAGAGCGCGGGGAACTGGTGAGTAACAACGCCCTGCGCGCTCGGAATTACGAGGGAAATGCCCGGCGTTATGTTGGTACGAGCATTCCTGAAAGGCTGGCTATGGTATGCAAAGTATGTCTGACAAAGGGGTGAGTTTCAAAAGATTGGAGGAAGGATAACTATCTCTCTCTCTCTCTCTCTCTCTCTCTCTCTCTGTCCTGTTAAGGAACAGGACGAATGCTGATTAAATGTTAACGTTCTGTATGTGTTATAATAAACAAGCTTGTCTCACCATTTCTAATTCACTGGCAACGAGGGCGACGGAATATTCAGATATACAGGGGTGTCTTTAAATACAAAATTTCCACACTCAGGTTTTTCTCCATCACGAAGATAGCCTCTCATTATTCAAGTTTAACTCCATACACGAAAGAGGCTCTCCGTATCTCACCGCTAATCGTAAGCAAGAACATAGACATGGCTACATTAAGGCCAAATGTTTGAGTAGTATTGATTTTCACTGTTGAGATGCCGTATCTCTCCTGTCAGAATATCCGCAACCTGCCTGGAGCTTTAGTTCTGACAAGACTGTTCAAATCAATGAACTCCTTTCTCTGAACAATAATGACTATTAAAAGAATCAGTGCAAGAGACTCGCTTTCCAGACCAGCTAGTCTCCAGTAGAGAAAGACGATCACTCCTTTCATTGGGAAGTTATGAAACGTCTATCTAATTGAAGTACTGATGGTTAAGTAACACCGTCTTCTGTTTTTGCAATAAACGTTGTGCTTATTATAGGTTTTACTTTTTTGCTAATTTATTGTTCTTCTCACTTATTAACTTTTTCACTGTCAATTTCGTTTTCTCATCTTTCCATAGGAATCTGCGGTATTTGCATATTTATAACCTACACACACACACACACATATATAGTATATGTATATGTATTTATATAATATATATGTATATATATATATATATATATATATATATATATATATAGATATATATATATATATATATATTATTATATATGTATATATATATATATATATATATATATATATATATATATATATATATATATATATATATATGCGTAACCATATAATTACACACATACACAGAGACACACACAGATATATATATATATAGATATATATATATATATATATATATATATAATATATATATACATATATATAATTTTTATATTGCCAGAAACATATTGTTTTCCTAAAATATTTGTTAGAATTTCACATCAACCTATTCTTTTTTTTTTTTTTTTTTTTTTTTTTTTTTTTTGTCCGTTAGAAATCTCGACAGTTGGAAAATGATCGCGTCAACCATACTCTCTTGGGCAGAGTGAAGTGAGATAGACTGGCATAAGGACACCCTTTAAAGGCGCCAGTTACATGGATATTATATATATATATATATATATATATATATATCTATATATATATAAATTATATATATATAAAATATAATATATATATATATATATATATATATAGATATATATATATATATATATATATATATATATATATATAATACTTGCACGCACGTAGTCGAATATTTGGATGCCTCTAAAATTGCATATTTGAATATTCCAAATATTCATTAGCGACAAAAATGGTTACCTCGGGGGTAGGGGGGGGGGGGGGCTACCCAAATCTAATTTCCATTTTTATATTGCCAGAAACATATTGTTTTCCTAAAATATTTGTTAGAATTTCACATCAACCTATTTTTTTTTTTTTTCTTTCCGTTAGAAATCTCGACAGTTGGAAATGATCGCGTCAACAATACCTCTCTTGGGGCAGAGTGAAGTGAGAGAGAGTGGCATAAAGGCGCCTGTTACATGGAAAGAAACCAAGAAACAATAAAGATACTGAAGATTAACGCTCTTATAGCAACACATGCTTTCTGCCCCCTCCCGCCCACCACTACCCGGCCGGAAAGCAAAATAAAGATGTCCTGCGATTATCTACACGGTTCGAAAGAAAAAAAATTAAAGATTTATTTTGTATTCGTGTTTATATATCTACAAATGTGCTGTACTGTTGATTAATATATCGACGGAAGCTCCTTATCCCTTCCTCCCCCACACTTAAAAAAAAAAACAAAAAAAAAAAAAAAAAAAAAATTATATCAATACTTAGTCACGAAACAGAAAACTCCACAATATTGTATACAGTTTCACAGCACTTTCGACACGCCTATGATGTTAAGATAAGACGATGAACAACTATAATTTCTATAAGATATTATGATGTTGAGATAAGACTGATGAACAACTATAATTTCTATAAGATATTATGATGTTGAGATAAGACTGATGAACAACTACAATTTCTATAAGATATTATGATGTTAAGATAAGACTGATGAACAACTAAAATTTCTATAAGATATTATGATTTAAGATAAGACTGATGAACAACTACAATTTCTATAAGATATTATGATGTTAAGAGAACACTGATGAACAACTATAATTTCTATAGGATATTATGATGTTAAGAGAAGACTGATGAACAACTATAATTTCTATAAGATAAAACTGATGAGCCATAATTTCTATAAGATAAAACTGATGAACTATAATTTCTATAAGATAAGACTGATGAACTATAATTCCTATAAGAATAAAATGATGAAACTATAATTCCTAAGATAAAACTGATGAACTATAATTTCTATAAGATAAAACTGATGAAATTATAATTTCTATAAGGATAAAAAAAACTGAGAACATAATTTATATAAGATAAAATGATGAACTATAATTCTATAAGAATAAAAATGATGAACCTAATTATTCCCTAAATAAGAATAAAGAAAACGATGAACATAATTTCCAATAAAAGACAAAACTGATGAAACTATAATTTCTAGAAGATGAGAATGATGAACATAATTCCCTATAAGATAAGACGATGAACTATAATTCCAATAAAGATAAAACTAATGAACTATAATTTCTGTAAGAAGAAGATTGATGAACTATAAATTTCTATAAGATGAGACTGATGAACTATAATTTCTATAATTGATGAGGGAAAACTGGATGAAACTTTAATTCTTAATAAGATAAAGCGATGAACTATAAATTTCTATAAGATAAAACTAGAACATAATTCCTATTAAGATAAAACTGAGAACTATAATTTCTATAAGATAAAATGATGAACTTATAATCCTATAAGTAAGACGGATGAACTATAATTCCAATAATGAGAAAACTGATGAACTATTAATTTCTATTACGATGAGACTGCGATGAACTATAATTTCTATAGATGAGACTGATGAACTTAATTCCTAGAAGATAAAACTGATGAACTATAATTTCCCCCCCCCCCCTGTAAGATGAGATGATGAACTATAATTTCTATAAGATAAGACTGATGAACTATAATTTCTATAAGATAAGACTGATGAACTATAATTCCTATAAGATAAGACTGAAATAACCAAAAAATAATTGATAAACTAAATATAATTCTATAGATAAAAATGATGAAGTACAATTTATAAGAAATAAAAATTGATTGAACTATAATTTCCTATTAAGATGAAAAACTGGTGAACTATAATTTCTATAAGATTTAACAAAACTGATGAACTATAATTCCTGATAAGAATAAAACCTGTATGAACTATAATTCCTATAAGATAAAACTGATGAACTATAATTCCTATCAAGATAAAAACTGATGAACTATAATTCCTACAAGATAAAACTGATTGAACTATAACTTTCCATAAGATAAACTGATGAGCATAATTTCTATAAGATAAAA